>NW_017804842.1:562904-568735 GCF_001891065.2 Hippocampus comes
GGGGGGGGGTTACTGGTCCAGTGTGAGTGTGTGTTCGCCTAATAACAATACAGAGTGTCCCCTCATATTTGTGTCCACAGATGCATCCGTTATAAATGCGGAAAAACCTAGTTGGTGTTTCTGTGATCAGGCCAAAGCCATGTCTAATTTAAAAGTATTGCTTTGGTGCCAACCACAGTCAACCCGCCTCCATGGCAGGGGTTCCGTTCTCGACCAATAATAGGATACGGCATCATAGAAATACTCTATTTCGGCATGATTTTGGAACTCAACTCGGCTGTCTTTATAGAGCACTTTAAAACATTTCTGGCAAGAGCAATACATGAAACCAAAATATTGTACAAACTGTGTACCGATCCCGTTTGTATTTACAAGGACACAAAGCCTGTTTTGTTTTGTTCTTTCCCAAAAGTTAATCAATATAACTTCTCATCTGACAATATACATCAAGTATCGTGTCCAAGGATGCACATTTGAAAGTTAAAGTCCAGCATCAAAAGTAGGACAAAGATGATCTTCAACAAAAAACGAGGCTGAGCTGAAATACTTTTCATTCTTCCTCTTTCAAATTTAGTGTCAAACAAAATGGGGTGGTGTCATCTAGTGGCCGAAAAGGGAATTACATCTACAACCTGCCGTAATGCACGCACTACAATTTTAAATAATTATGTCCTCAGAAACTTTTTTTGTACTTTACTATTGCATTAATTATATTTATTGTAAAAATAAATTATATTCTTTTTTTTCCTTTTCCCCCTCCCCAGTTCCCAGACATGCTCCCAAGTGTGTTTTCATGCTCCAGTATTAGGTCTTGAACCCGCTTGTCGACGACACAGCGACGTTGAAATCTTTGAGCCGACTAGACTCTAATCGTGTTTTATTTTTTTGATTTTTTTTCCCTTCCCTTCATCTCATCATTCAATCGGCCAAGTTGCAAAAGACTTTTGTACAACCCACACTAAGGACCATAAATGCAGTTTCATTAATTAGGACATCATTGTTGACTTTTTTTTTTTTTTTTTAAACTAGTACTCAGTGCTGACATGACGAAAGTGCAAAACTCGCCCGTTTGGCCCCTTTCGTGTTGGTGAGGAGTCCAAAAATGTTCCATTTGGTGCAATAATCTTGTCACACATCTTTCATACTAGACAATGTTTTTCGCAGTATTGTTGCGCTCGTGTTTTGATAAATGTGTGTATATAGTGCGTGCGTGCGTGTTTGTGTGGCACCTCTGGACCAAAGAATATGAATGATGTCATTCATTTCAGCAACACAAAGAAAATAAAAAGCACTTCACGCTTCAAATGATTGTTACATTCATCTGACGTTTTATTAGGCACAGAGGTACCTAATGGAGCAGCTGTAAAACATTCTGTAAATATACCTCAAGTTTAATTAGTTTCTTCTTCTTTTTTTTTTTTTCTCCTCCCGAAAACAGACGTAACATGTTCACAGGCATATTGGAAGATGCGGATAACAGTGCGTCGTTCTGAACAGGTGCGGTTATTCAATGTCGGGTTGCGCCCACACATTCTCACAACTCCATCTCAATAAATTAGAATATGGTAGGCGGGGAAAAAAGTACAATTGAATAGGTAAAACCTGTAGATGTTCAGAAAATGTTTTTCGAAACGACCATTTCTATTCAATCAAGCATCCTTTCAGTTGTTTCTTAATCACCAAAATTATTTTTTTTTTGAATTCACCAAACATTTCTTTCTTTGTGTAGTGAATTTCACTTTTTCATCAGTTTCCCTATTTTGACTTTCTGTACTTTTTTTTTTTTTTTTTAACGCTCTACACTTTTCCAAAAACCTTTTTCACTTTATAGAAATCTAAATATTGTATGATTTTATTTGATGTTTTTGTCCTAGTTTCACAACTTTTTCAGTTTCCCCTTTTCCACTGTTTTGGCTCATCATTCACTCCCCAAATTATGGTGTTTTAAAAAAAAAAAAATTAAACAGTCTAGTTGCTTTGATGCCCTTGCATGCGGAAAAGAGATCCACAGTTCTCAATACATTTTATTTTTCAGCTGGAAGAACAGTAAAACACAATGCGCACGCTCACCCGAGGCCTGCTGTCGGCCACAGCTCACGCCCAGACACGAATGCAAAGGGACTACTGCTCAGATGCCCTTGTCATTCATTAACAAGTCAACAAAAGTCACCCACATGCGCATATTGTCATGTTGTTCCGACATTGGGTGAAATGAAAGGTGCAAAGAAGTGGCTGTTGGGTTGCTATGATAACTTTCTCATGCAACTAAGCCGAAACATAAGGCCGTTTTGTTCAATAGAGACGTGATTTTGTATGGAAACATTGACATGAATGGACTGTGCTTGGTTTGAAGTCATTTTTCCTCTCGCTGCCATCATCAATATAAAATCAAGACATGTAAATAATGTCAACACGGTTTGGTGAAAAAAAAAAAAACTTTGTCTATATAGTTGTTCATTTTAGTCCTGCATGGTTGTTGTGGAATGTCCAAAAGTTGTGTAATAAAGACGAAACTGACACGTTTTTTTTTAGAGTGAGGCCGCCATCGACCCGTCCGACATGGAATCTCTCTTCCCCAAGAACGTCCAAGACGTCCGGTCTGGCTTCTCGCCGCCTTGTGACGACGGTGCAGAGTGTCCCCCCGCCGAGGACGAAGATGCCGAGATGTCTCAGCAGGTACGGCGAGATGTCCTCGGTCGTACGTGTGGACGTGTTGTAATGATTACGGTGGCTTAGGTGACATTGGAAATGGTCCACGCTCCCGCCGCCGAGGAGAAGAACGCAGAGGCCGCCAAGACCTTTAAGGTTAACTGCGACCAGAGGAACGTCAGCGATGTGGACACCTTGGCCGTTAACGTCCTCAACGCATCGCAGGTAACACGCCTTAGCCGCGCACACCGGAACACTTTTCAGTGAGGGTGATACAGTGGACTTGTACAACTCAATTGGGGGGAAGAAAGGGAATTTTTCTTGAGCTGGGGAGTAAGAAGAAAGTCCTGAGATAACGTGGTTGCGTTAAGTGTGCACACCCACTATTATCCGAAAGAGTGACTTTGGTGTTCCCTTCAGGACCTGATGGAGTTCTTGAGCGTCAACGGCAGCGAGTGCTCCGTGGTGCTCTTCTTCACGGCCTGGTGCCAATTCTCGGCCGGCCTGGCGCCGCACTTCAACGCATTGCCTCGAGTCTTTCCTGCCGTGCACTTCCTGGCCCTGGACGCCTCAACGCACAGCAGGTGACCGCCGCCAACTCTGCCGGACGCGGCCGCGTGTCTTCAGTGTCCGCGAGAATGCGGAGTAAACGGCTGGCAAACAGTTAGTGCAGTTCCACTCATATCCTCTTGGGGGTAGCAATGTGCATCTCAAAAGCGCTGCCAGCCACCAGTCAGAGTGAGTTAGTTATTTAATGACAGTGTGTGCATAAAACAGTGAGTGAGTGAGTGTGTGTTTGTGTGAGAGAAAAGTGAGAGCATGTAAAAGTGTGACTGCCCCCTTTTGGAGGCATGCATGAATTCCTCTGACTGGCTCGAGGAAAGGTGGCCGTTTCCGTGCCAATGCCAGCGCAAAGGACACAAGCAAGCCACAGCCCCGTGTAATAAAGACGAAACTGACACGTTTTTTTTTTCACCTTTCTCTTTTTATTGCTTATGCTGCCGTTGTAAATATTAAATAAAAAGACATTTTCAGTATTATTTCAATATTTAAAAATGCCACGACATGATGGAAAACCATTTTGAATAATAAATCACAAAAGAATTATGAACTTAAGTGAAAAGGGGTTGTTAAAAAAAATAATTACTTTTATGACTTTATTTGTGACCATATTAGGAAATGTCTTCCCCAAAATGACTTGTTTCTCGTTTTTTTAGAGTGTGTATCTAGCATCTCCATCAAATTATTACCGGATTCTTTAAATTTTAACGGGTGGGCCGTAGAATGTCCTCCGATTCTGGAATGACACAATTATAGCTTATTTGTATGTACAGTACTGTACAAGGTTTGTCACAAAAGTTATAAAACATGTTGGAAAAATACTAATCAAATCCGGGGTTTTCAGTGATTAGTTTATTGTTGGATATTGATCCAAAATGTGTTAATCGAATTGAAAAAATAATAATAATTTCGCTTCAAATGAGAATCCGTCCACAAACGGATGTTGGGAGATGGTGTCACATTTTAAGCCGTCCGCTGTCGGACTCCTAAACCGAGTTCCGCTTCGCTAAATAGTAGCCTTCGACCTCGCCAACATGTCTTAACTGTAGCGACGCGCAACTGTGACCCATTTCGGAAAGAAACATGTCGAGGACCGTTTCGGCGAGTTTTAAACTGTCTTCAATTTTATTGTTCGTTTTGATGTTGAGCTTTAGGACGGCGACATCGCAGGGTAAGTGACGGCGAGCTTAGCAGTCGTCGTGCTAGCAAAACGTGACGCTTCGGATGGCAACTTAACGCTCGTGATTCTCCTTCAAGAAGTCGTTTCGCACAAATTATTCATTGAATCGCTTAGTTGCCGCGACGTGTAATGGGCGTTTGCGTCGAACAGTCTTGGGAATCAGTCGTCACTGGACACATTGGACATAAACTCGGTTGAACGCTCAGGTTTTACAAACCGGTTGCAAACACATCTCATAGATGGAATAACTATGTCGGAAATCCATTTATTTGTTTCCATTTGTGATCAAATCCCTAATTGACATCCAAAAATTGTTGTAATTGCTGATATCAACGGTTCAAAAATTGTAAATGTACCATAAAACTGAATTGAACTGAAAAGCCTCAATTGGTAACTTTGTAAATAGCAAACCTCAAACAGGTCAGTCATTGTTGGACAAGCAATCAAAAAGTGAACTTTCCGTAATTCAATGAACGAGCCTTGCCGCGAGTCATGAAAAGCGATGATGGCAAAGCATTATTTACCATGACCCTTTGAACTGTACGTATTCTTTTCTCAGAGAACGATAAGTCCACGCTGTCCGAAGAGGAATGGGCAGCGACGTCGCACTCAGAGGGCATCCCCGAACTTGCGGAGGGCGAGGATCCGATGTTCCTCAAGCGTCAGTTCAAAACGGCTGAGATGGCCGATGCCGTGATGGGGAGTGAGGCCGCCATCGACCCGTCCGACATGGAATCTCTCTTCCCCAAGAACGTCCAAGACGTCCGGTCGGGCTTCTCGCCGCCTTGTGACGACGGTGCAGAGTGTCCCCCCGCCGAGGACGAAGATGCCGAGATGTCTCAGCAGGTACGGCGAGATGTCCTCGGTCGTACGTGTGGACGTGTTGTAATGATTACGGTGGCTTAGGTGACATTGGAAATGGTCCACGCTCCCGCCGCCGAGGAGAAGAACGCAGAGGCCGCCAAGACCTTTAAGGTTAACTGCGACCAGAGGAACGTCAGCGATGTGGACACCTTGGCCGTTAACGTCCTCAACGCATCGCAGGTAACACGCCTTAGCCGCGCACACCGGAACACTTTTCAGTGAGGGTGATACAGTGGACTTGTACAACTCAATTGGGGGGAAGAAAGGGAATTTTTCTTGAGCTGGGGAGTAAGAAGAAAGTCCTGAGATAACGTGGTTGCGTTAAGTGTGCACACCCACTATTATCCGAAAGAGTGACTTTGGTGTTCCCTTCAGGACCTGATGGAGTTCTTGAGCGTCAACGGCAGCGAGTGCTCCGTGGTGCTCTTCTTCACGGCCTGGTGCCAATTCTCGGCCGGCCTGGCGCCGCACTTCAACGCATTGCCTCGAGTCTTTCCTGCCGTGCACTTCCTGGCCCTGGACGCCTCAACGCACAGCAGGTGACCGCCGCCAACTCTGCCGGACGCGGCCGCGTGTG
>NW_017804842.1:570050-574068 GCF_001891065.2 Hippocampus comes
CGGGAGAATGCGGAGTAAACGGCTGCCAAACAGTTAGTGCAGTTCCACTCATATCCTCTTGGGGGTAGCAATGTGCATCTCAAAAGCGCTGCCAGCCACCAGTCAGAGTGAGTTAGTTATTTAATGACAGTGTGTGCATAAAACAGTGAGTGAGTGAGTGTGTGTTTGTGTGAGAGAAAAGTGAGAGCATGTAAAAGTGTGACTGCCCCCTTTTGGAGGCATGCATGAATTCCTCTGACTGGCTCGAGGAAAGGTGGCCGTTTCCGTGCCAATGCCAGCGCAAAGGACACAAGCAAGCCACAGCCTCTCTATGTGTCTTGCCAGCCTATCGACGCGTTTCGGGACGGTGGCGGTGCCCAACATCCTCCTCTTCCAAGGGGTCAAACCCATGGCTCGCTTCAACCACTCCGAGAGAACCCTGGACACACTGGCCTCCTTCATTACCAACCAGACGGGTGAATACCAAATCAAACGGGCACATGTCCGAAAGCCGCGTGCCCAAAAATAACTCCGCCGACACGCGCTTCTTCCCAAGGGTTGGAGGCGGGGCCGGAAAGGAACGTGACGGCGGCCGACCACCTGGGCCCGCTGGCCGGCGTGCCCGTCGCAGGTGTCGATTGGCTGCTGGTCTTCTCCGTGCTCTTCATCGCCAGCTTCACCGCCTACGGGATCCTACGCGCCGACAGCATCCGCTGGCTCATCCCGGGACATGAGCACGAACATCAGGACTGACTCAAACGCTGGAGTGAACGGACGCTCCCCTTTTCACGATTGGTTTCATGGAGAACATTTCTAGTATAGGTGCTGCGGTGAGGCCGCTGAGCAAGTGTGTGAGACTTGGTCTGACTGCGGCGGGGCCACTCAAAAAAATTGCTTCACGCGGGTTCACTGTTAACTGTACATGTGTGCAAACCAATTTTTACCCATTTAACAGATTCTGCATTTGATGAGGAAAAAAACAGCATGTGTGGTCTCACTGCTCTTATAGAGCAGTGCCCTCCCCCCCCCACCCCTCTTCCCTCAAGGACAAGTCTCACGGCCCATTTGGCATCGGGCCGCACAGAATGATTGACAGGAGCTAAAATATAAAGAACCATATGACCATGACCCGATCCCTGTTGGCCAAAAGCTTGGGGACTCCTGCTCCAGATGACCCACATGGCACACGATACACAATGTCTGTTGTAGTACCAAGACTGACCTAAGGTATGGCGCCACCTGCCATCCTCAGAACACCCCACAGGATACTCTTTCACAGACTTCCAATAATCAATCACAACGGGTGGAATGCTAAAATCGTTTGTTGGTGTGTGCGTATCTCACTTGATATTGAATGATCTGTAGATTTGAAGTCTCCCAGAGGAATAAGTTCTGGCAAAGTTCAGATACTTTTGGAAGGTTATTCCATGTGACCCTTGGCAGCGTCATTTGAAGGACTTTTTCAGAGCGCAAGCAATAAAGCTGTTAGTTTTTACATAACTGCACAAAGGTAAATTCGGAGGAGCCCAACAATGCGTTTATAAACAAAAAAGAAACCAGTGTGAGAGCCTGCAGACATTCACAGATGCATACTTAGTAACAGCACAAAGCTCGCAATGGTGAGCAAGTAAGAAAACGCAGAGCACAATCTTCAGTCGTAAAAGGATAGTGTTGAACAATCGTTGCAGATTTTTTTTCTCCCGTCCGTGGTCTGATGGCACGTTCATCAGGATGTCACACTGTAGCGAGATGTAGTAACCCGGCGCATAAAGTGGTCATTTTAAGCAGGCAGTGACGTGAACAGCTCCGGTACAGAGTGAGGACTTCAGTCGAGTGTGTGGTGGGGTTGCGAGGGGACAGAAGGAGTTTACGAGTGGCTGTGGAGGAGGACAACCTGCGGAGCGCCACAGTATGTCCTGGTTAATATTTAGCCCAGCAGTCAGCAGCCTTTGGCCCCGCATTCCGCTCGCGTTCACCGGCCTCAGCCTGGCTCATATCACCAGGAGCTCTACTAAAATGGTGAGTGAATTACAAGGTCACGTCGCGTGTGTCTTTTGAATTATTAAGTGTGCATCCGCGTGGCCCCGCTGTGACGTAATACTTCCGCCTGACCCCGTCGGTAAAAGGCGTACAAACAAGGGAAACGCGTGAAGTCGAAAAGTACTGCGATTAAACACAATTTGAGACTGTTCTCGGGCATTGTATGAGTCGTCGTATAGATCGGCTAAAGTGTGAGGTCAGGTGACTGAAATAATTCAACGTTTATTTGGTTTCGATGTAATCTGTGGGACCACTGGGAGTGTTTAAATATGTTTCTTCTTTCTCTGCCAAGTTCTTTTTGTCACATCTTTACGACGCCGAATTGAATATAGAGCCATAAGACATAACAGAGCTGCCCAAATTGTTAAATTCAGAGCATTAATAATAATAACAGTGTTGTGCCTTTAAAATAGTTGGCAATTCATTGTCATTAGTTCGTTGGTCCCAACTTGCCTGCTGTGTCGGTTTTCATTATTCATTCACTGCCATCTCGTGGCTCCAGCGGGCATCGCACACACAAAGCATCTTTCTTGCCAAGGGTGTATTTACTCAAATCTCCCGTTGTAATATGTGTTGTGTCAACATAACGTGCTAACTTGTTGTTTGTGCAGTCATCGGACTCCCATTGGCTTGCTCCGGCTGACCGGGACCAGCATGTAATGGAGTTGAGGGCCACAGGCTGGATGGAGGTGGAGGACCGTGACGCAATCTACAAGGAGCTTCACTTTAAAACCTTCAACCAGGTGTGTTCGCTAAATTGCTCCAAAAACGTATTACCAGTGTTAGTTTTACCACCTTAACCTGTGTGCTTGGTGTATTCGGATGCATGCATAGACTCTTAAAATTCAATATACTGTTCTTGCGGGGAGAATTGCTGCCAAATTTGATAGGGCAATCCTGGACACGCTTAGGATCGCGTTTCCATTCATATTTTGATTGATAAAAGTTGCATTACTTTTTTTTTCAGGAGTGGGGGGGGGGATAATCTGATCTATATTTTACATATACTTATGTGGCCTTATCATTGCTGTAAAAACGGTTACATTCCGGAAAAGAAGCAATGCAAAGAATCAAGTTTAATAGGTGACATTTAAAGACACACCCAACTTAAGCTAACGCTATTGTCAAAAGAACAAAACAAAACACCCAAGTTGTATAAAATTTGGTGGGGACGTTCAAGGCCGCTTAGCGGACTTCCTCTAATCCCGCCGCTTGTTTTAGCCCCTGGGAAGCGTGCTGTTTTCGCCCTTTTTACACTTCCCCGCTTTTGAAGTGGAGGTCGGCCTCCCCACACGGGCTGCCTCCTCCTCTCCCCTTACCGCCGCATGTCGCCCCGCGTTAGGCTGACACGAGCCAGGTGGCCCTTCCTTTCGCAAACAAATCAAATTGGTTAAAAAGTTTCATCTGGCCATTGTTTAAAAGGAAAAAAAAAATGCCCTCGCGGGCCTGGAGTTGTCCCAGTCTGGACAAATGTTGGCAAAGCTCATCATGAAATAAATTTTTATCAGGCATGCGGAGGCCTCGCTTTGCCCACAAAACAAAAGAAGTTTGGGGGGGAATGACAATTCCAATTTGGCTGCGACGCGCAGAAGTACAACATGGCAAGTTTAAGCCTCGGCCACAAGTTCCACGGGCAGAATTTTTGGCTTGGAAACAGGAGTTTAGAACAGTCAGACATAGCTTCCCCCGTCCCATTAAAACCACGGGAGGAGGATATTAGTGATGGGCAAAAAAAAAAAAAATGTGATGACAACCATAGATCTGTAAGAAGGAAAAGTAGCCAAAAAGTTTTGGACTGTATGAAAAAATAAAATCATGAAAAATGTCAAAACACCCTACAGCATTTGTGTCCATTTTGTCTTTAAAAAGGTGCTGTTTAAAAAAATATTACATGCACCAAAATTCTTCTTCCACGCCGGCCCCTTCCAAATAGTTGTCAGGGTTTTTTTTTTTTTGGTTTTTTTTTTTTGAATTTGCGTACTCATTACATTTAATTGTG
>NW_017804842.1:574124-583044 GCF_001891065.2 Hippocampus comes
AAAGCGCGGCGTTTCAAGCTGGACTTGCTTGCTTGTCCCCGAGTTGATTTGGTTCCCTTCGATTTGAGCGAGTGGAAAGTGTCAGGCGGCGAGCCCCCCCCCCGCCAGTAGCCCCCTTTTCCTCATCAGAGCGGCCTTCCGAGAGGCGGCATCCGCGTCGAGTGGAAACGTCGGGGCGGGATGGCATCATGTTGTGTCGCGCCAGCTTCCTTTTGAAAAGTGCGTTGATGCGCTCATGTTGTTTAGCGATGCCACCATCTGCTTCGCATTTGGCCGCGACTGTTTGCTTTGGAACGGACGCCGCACGCAAACTGCTGGGGATTACGCTCCTCTACGTATGCAAGAGCGTGCCTTTATTTGTTTCCATTTATTTGTTGATTGGTGGCATCCAAGATAGAACTGCCGGCGGTTTGATGTTTGTCCACCAAGCCATCCTATAGTCTCGGACTCGCTTTCATTCTTCCTCTTTCAGTGGCGCACCCTGAACATTTGGAAAAAAAATAAAAATCATCCCCCAAAACCGGTTGGACTGACTGACAGGAAAATTTGGTGGACCTGTCAATGAGGAGAGGACCCACGAAAAAGTCCCCAAAGGACAATCGAACAGGAAGTCTGCCGTTCGGGTTTGAGGCTGCCCTTTCGGGTCAATTCCTTTTCGTAGTTCCCCTGGAAAGTTGGATAAATTCAGCCCCTGACACGGCTTTCACTGATTGACACCAAATTGGGTGCCTGCATCTATCATAACAGGATGCACCAAAGGAAAAAAAAAAAAGTCTCAAGCAGCCACGCCCCACATTGAACGGGAAAGAGACCATGATGGTTTGAAGCACCCAATTTGGACAAATTCCTCCAGTCGCGCTCCCCGCAAAATTCAGCCTCCGACCCCATTTTCACAGATGGACGCGACATGAGGTCGATGTGTCCTTCATGACGAGATCCGCGTGCCCTCCAACTGAACAGGAAGTGGCTCATTTTGCTCTGCAGCTGCCATTTTGGGCCCCATTTCTTTGCCGCCCCCCCCCCCCCCCCCAAAATCTCTGCCCCCCCCCCCCCCCCCGCAAAGTTTGAAAAACGTAGCCCCGTACCCCAGTTTCACTGATGCACACCAAATTTGCTCGATGGGTCTATCATAACAGGATGCCCAAAAAAAAAAAGTGCCCCAAATTGAACAGGAAGTCGGCCATGTTGGTTCGAAGCAGCCATTTTGAAAAGCCACCCCCCCCCGCACTAAGAGGAGAAACCACATCGAGCAGGCCCGCCATTCAGTCGAAACCTGTACTGACGAAGAGCAACACCATCTGTCCGTCATCTTCCGCGAACTGGGATGCCGCCTGCGAGCCAGCGAGCAGATGGAGAGTCCAGACTTTTGCTCGCGGTCGGGCCTTGGCCGCGCTCCGCCAGCTGGAAGCTTCTGGAAGGACAGATGAGACGTAAGAGGCGCGACCCCCGTCATTGGCTGTCGCCATTCACGTCGTTCCGGGGGAGGGGCGTGGCCACGCGCTAACCGTCGGGTGCGCGATTGGCGTCCCGACAAGAATGTCGGCGTGCGCGCGCGTGTTTGTGCGCACGGGCCGGCGAGAGGCGAGGCGCAATCTGCATGCACTTAGTCCTGGCAAGGCGGAGCGGGCGCTCGTCTTAAGCCCCCTTTTGGACGGCGCGGCGGCGGAAAGCCGATCTGTAAATAACAGACATGTGTTCCTTCCAGGCGGCGGCGGCGGCGGTCAGAACGTCTCATCCCGTGTTGTGTGACAATCACGCCGTAATAGCTGCAAAATGGCCGATGGGGAGCCGGGCTGCGGCGCAGGGGTTGACGGGGCGACTCTTGTGGTTCTGATTATTGGAGGAGGGGGCCTGCCCAGCGTCACGTCAAATTAGCGCACTTTGACAGCTGCGCCGCCGCGGAGGGGGCGGCGGCGGGCCTTCAGCGCACCTGAAAGAAAGGCTTCGGATGAGCTGAAATGACGTCACGAGGGCACGTCACCACAAATAAATTGGGGGTGGGGGGGAAGCTTTTTCTGCTTTGATGAAACAGGAGAGCAAATAACCAATTGATTTTGTTTTGAATAGAATCCATTGCTTGGATTTTTTCGCCGTGTATGGCAGCAAAGCTGAATTGATTAAGAGATTAAAAAAAAAAAAGTGGCAGCTCAGGTCTCACGAGTGTCATTTTGCCGATCTTTAAAAGTTCAAATGAAAACTCGAGACTCGATTTGGA
Organism: Hippocampus comes; assembly: GCF_001891065.2. NCBI lineage: Eukaryota > Metazoa > Chordata > Actinopteri > Syngnathiformes > Syngnathidae > Hippocampus > Hippocampus comes. The sequence continues at coordinate 576,340 of NW_017804842.1, forward strand.
AAAACACACCAAGAACATGATGGATGGAAATCATGAAAACGTTTTTCATCTATTTGAAACGTTTATCGCGCACTCCTCGCGGCGGACGCGTACGTAACATCCCGTGATTCATTTCGAGTTCGGTTTAGCCAGTGGGAATCGAAACGCTTCATGCTTGTTTCGTTGGTCCAAGTTGGATGTTGTCGGCTTCAACGCGGTTCCAGTCGGACGTCCGCGTCAAGTGTTGCACTTCTGAAACGTGCTAGCCGCGTCAGTCTTAGGTTAGCGTCGCCATGAGCACGGCTGCTCCGTCTTTTCCTCGTCGTCACGTCACGAGAACGACACTTGTCCGAACAGAGGTGGTTCTTCTCGAGGCGGGGTCGGCGTTTGGCCCCAAATTGGCCGGATTGGCCGTCGCCGATTGGCGGGTAGACAAAGCGACGCCCGGCTGAGTGCTCGACTCCCGTTGCCGTGGTCCCGTCTCCAAGTGGGGGGGCTGGCCGTTAGCAAGCTGACCCCCCCCAGCCCTCACGTCCCGCCACTCCCGCGACTGGCCCCGAGGGAGGAGGCCCACGTCATCCGATTCCGATTTCATTTGTACTTTGGGATTAGTGGACCCCCACCCACCTCGGACAAGCCCACCTCCATTTCTATCTCCCAGCTCTTCTTCTCAGGCTTCAGGTTGCCTCGCACTTCTTCTTTTGTTTCACGTCGGACTCTCCTCTGAACCTGAGCCGCGTGCTCGGTTAGCACAATGCTAGCTCCACCCGCAAAAGCGAACGACCTCACCCCTAAAGTGCTTTCGCGTCATGGCAACCACGTTTCCAATCGGTGGCGTCGAGCCACACTTAAACTGGCCTAACGCTGTTTGCGCAAAGCGCTAATTGCGGATTTGCCAAGAAGACGCGCACCGCGGAATTGTTCTTTTGTCTTCCGTGATCGCAACCAATGTAGCCAGTGTGACACATTTGATCACGGGCGAAGTCGTAAAAGTTTCGCGGAATAAATTTAAAACGACGACCATGTAGCTCGGCGCAAGATGAGCTAACGCTGTTCGAAATGTATCAATGAAACCGATGTGCAGGCGAGGTCACATTTAATAATTGGCTTCATTTAAAAATGTTGAGTGCAACAGTGATGGAAGTCCCAAACGACGTTACGTGTTGCTAGCATAACAGCTAGCTCACGCTAAAGCAACTCTTCCGCTAAGGCCAAGCAAACAAGTTATCGTATCGGCCGCTGCGGGGATTTTTTTTTCCCCTCCTTGAACAGGAAAGGCAGCGCTCGACCCGACGGGCTCGTCCCAGTTGAGCGAGGACAGCAGCTGACACGGCACCGACACGAAGCAGACCCCCTCGGAGGCCAAATTGGTGGCAGCCGGGTCAAGTTGCAGAAAAATGCCAATTACTCCCAATTGATCGGCGGGGCTTGATCACCAATTGGCCGCCGGGTCACCTTACGCCTTCGGACTCGGGCCCGCCACGTAGCGGCCGAAGCGGCAAGAAAAGAAGCCGCCCGCACGCCATTTCCTGCGCGCGTCAGGCCGCTCGGTGATGTCAGGTGGCGCGGGGGCGACCGTGTAAACAATGGCCTTTCAGTTGATCTAATTAGGCGGGGGAGGAAGTGTTTAGGGGCTTAATTGAGATTGCAGTGGGAAATTGCTCCGAAATGGGCCCGGCCGGCCGGCGGGCGCGTTCCTCGCGGCGGGCAGCGACGAGGGATTTCGCTGGGGACTTTGTAGATAATTACAAGGAGCGTAATGGCCGCATGCGTGCTGATTGGAGAGCGCCACATGCCAAACGCCAAATAGGAAGCGTGTGTGCCTGTGCTTGCACGTGCCGCCGCCGCCGCCGCCTGATGCGCCTGCGTCGGGCTCCCAAAAGAGATTTTTTTGCACAGCGAGGAAGCGACCTGGTTGCAGGAAGCGCTGTCCTCATTTGGCTTTGCTTTACGTTTTTCTCCACAATTTACAAATGTGTGTCAAGTCAACATGTGAAAAGTTGAATTCAAGGCCGCTTTTAATGGTACTTTTGGCTTCAGCCTTTAATTTGAAATATTTACTTTTTTTTTTGGGCACTCACAAATTCACCTATTGGCAGCCGGACTCGGTCAGACTTTTGTACGTGTCACTACGTGGAAAGAGTAGTTTTTTTTTTTTTTTGTTTTTCCATGGAATTTGCAGTTCTTTATTTGGTTATTTCATGACAAATACAGTAACTTTCTCAATGGGGTTTCTTCGGCTGAGGCATGACATCTACTGTGCATTTATATTTTGAGACTTTTACATTTCAAGGCTTGCAAAGTTCCAAGTTATATTGAAATTAAAAAATATATATATTTATATGGAATTCACATCTCCATAAAAGTACAATACAATGAGAAGAATTGCCGCACCTTCAAGAATGGATCAAGCAAAAGGTTCAAAGCTGTCGGTGAAATTGTCAAGACTCATTTCTAGTCTGAATTTCCAGCAGTAGATCCTGAAAATGTTTGAATATTTCTGGCCTCAGCTCCCCCGCCCCCTTTTTTTTAATTTTTTTTTTTTTTTTTTTTAAACTTTTGTTTTGTGACTCGTTTCAGGCATTCGGCTTCATGTCGCGAGTGGCGCTGCAGGCTGAGAAGATGAACCATCACCCCGAGTGGTTCAACACTTACAACAAGGTGACTGGTGACGATCGCACCCCCGTCGCCATGGCGATATGACCTGACCACAGACATTAATCGTACTCAAATTTAAAAAAAAATTAATTTCTTTTTTGAACTTTTGAACGTTTTCCATTTAAATGGTGTGTGTGTGTGTGTGTGTGTGTGTATGTGTGTGTGTGTGTCTCTCTCAGGTGCACGTGACGTTGACCACGCACGACTGCGGCGGGCTGTCCAAGCGAGACATCAAGATGGCCAAGTTTATTGACAAGGTCGCTCTTTCTATGTGAATTGTCCCAAAAAAAAAAAGAATGCATTTCTATCTCTTTAGCGTGATGATTGTTACGGCATCCTTGATTCGTTTATCTTGGCCTCCATCGACCCGTTAGCGGCGTGAGCGTTCCTCTGAGCTGGTTGCTCGTCATGCGCAACTCTTTGCACTTTGCGCAATCTATTTATGAGCTATTTCTGTCAAAGACTCTTGCGGATGCATTTTTTTTTTAAATCTCTTCTTTACTCTGTGGGGCTACGGGTCGTCGAACCAGCGCCTTTTTTGAGTCCACTTTTAGTTTGGGACCAATTCATTTGACTCCAATTGCATGTTAGGTCGTTTCTACCTGAACGCCGGTGGGTTTTTCTTTTCTTGATGGACTCGGTGGGGCGACCAGCGTTGACTAGTTGTGGATGCGCCGATTGCACATCAACCGCTTTCCGCAGCCACACACACACACACACACACACACTCTTCCACGGGGCGGCTGCCGGCCGACGAGTCAACTCGGCTTAATCCCAAAATGAGCGTGCAGCCGTGGGGCAGCTGCGTGTGCATGACATTTCTTCCCCCCCTCCAGCGCACGCTTGCAACCTCATACTGGTTGATTGGACTTAAGCTGGACTTTGGTTGTCGGGGATGCGGCAGCTTGCAACTGCCCGGATTCCACTTGACGACAATATTTCATCGAAAATCTCCAGTCCCAGAAAGCAGAAGTAGCATTTTGCAGGCTGTCAAGCGCAAAGCAACAGAGTCGTCATGAGTATTTCACTTTCTTGCAGTTGTATTGAATTGTCCTTGTAGGTATGCGTTTGTTTTAATTTAAATTAATCGGGTTTTTTTTCTTTTATCATTTGAATCACTATTAAATTTTTACTTTTTAAATGTTCTATTTCTTTTAATTTTCATGTATTTCCATTCATTTTATTTAGTAATATTTTTTGTTTTTTATATTTAAATAAAATGTACATAATAAAAAATGATTTTATATCTAGACAAATAGCATGTAATAGTATATGTTGGGGTTTTTTTTTTGGGGGGTGGGGGCTGGAACAGATTAGTGGTATTTCCATTCCTTATAATGGCGGAAGCAGATTTGATTTATGAGTAAACTGAGTTATGAGTAAAACTCTTAAATGAAGGTGCCATGGGACACTTGGGAATAAAGATGAAAGAAAATTTTCATTTTGTTCCCTTACCAAGAGCAAAGTTGACGTGCGGGGACTCCCCACTCTGAGCTTTTCGGCATTGGGGTCATGTGACCCTCTTGAGGTCATGTGGCCCCTCCCCTTTCTCAATGGTTTCTCCAAGAAGCCTCCGGAAGCCTTCCAGCACCTTTTGCCAGTGAACACAAGCTAAGGTAAGACGGCTCGCTCACCCTTTTCCAAGTCGCTTGTGTCACAAAATTGTCTGCTTTCAAAATTTCGACCGGTGGCTGTTTTGTGAAAAAGAGCGAAAATTGAGGTCTGGATGCATTGCATCCTAACTCCTCGCGATTAACATGATGCTAACACCTGTTTGTTTGTTTGTTTGTTTGTTTGTTTGACTGATCTGCGCTCACAGCGGCCATTTTGTTTGCCACTCGGCTCCAGTGAAAAACCTTTCTGTCATTTTTTTGTAAAAAAAGGATGACAATATAAGTATATTAAACGTACGCAATCTCGGGTCATTGCTTGTTTTGATTATAAAGGGGTGACATCCCTTGAGGTGAAGTGGAGGCCAGTTTGAAAGCAGCAGCATTTGCAGTGGCATTTGGTGAAACAAAATGGCCGACAAATGCTATCAAGAACTTCAGATAAAACTTCCCAAAAACAGTGAGGGGACTTTACAATTTCAAAAAAAGGTCAAGGCTACTCTATAAGCGTCCTCATTTTTACACTAAAACAAGAGTTGCGCACTTGAAGTTGCCCGTCATTAAATTGACGTTTGGGCTCCGTACCAAAATATCCTCTCAAACGTGAGCTACAGCGTGACTTGGGAATACCGGAAAGAGTACGGACGCGGCATCGTGGGTGTTCTTGCTGTTCGAATAGTTGAAAAGAAGGCGACGAACAGAAATTGAGTAAGCCACCTCGAAATTTGATGTGACGTAACGGAGGTCATTAGCTTCTGGTGCCAAGTAGCCTTGCGCACAACTTTCAGATAAATGTTGACGGCTACAATTGGGAGGGAAGTCCGAAGACTTCCGGTATACAGAAAGCACAAAAAGATGATTCCGCGGGCAAACTTATTTGGAGTTAAAACTTTTAAATTGGCAGATTGTTGAATGGGCTTTGGTCGGAAAGCACCTTACGGGTAAAAAAAAAAAACGAATTAAAAAGAAGGTGGAGTTTTGGACTGAGTTCTTTTGAGGCCCCGGGCCAGCTAAGGACGCAGGCAGGCCACCCTCCCGGTTTTGGGGCTTTTGAGAATCCTCATCCTCATCCTCAACCCCCCCCCCCCCCCCCCCCCCCCCCCCCCGTTTGATTAGAGGCTCACTTGTGCGTTAAATGACACGTTGGGATTCGGCGGAACCAGCCAGGACCGCGCGTGGGTGTGCGCGTGCAGCTGGACTTGAGACTGTGAACTCAGCAGGCCAGAAGGCGAGTTGCTCTCGTCTTTGGACGTTCGGCGCTGCGGGCCCTCGCGTGTGCGTTTGGAGCGGCGAGCGAACTTTGGCTTTGGCCACCTCGGAAAATGTCACCGCTTGTGCGGAAAAAGAATGCTTTTGTTTGTCTTCTATTCTTGCGGTTGACTCCTCTGAGATGGATTTGTCCCAAGTGGGCGAGTTGTGGTGTTGTCGGTGACGCAGCGCGAGCGTGTGCGCGTGCGTTTTCTCCTGGTTTGTGCCTTCACCGAGCTCCCTTTTCTTCTTCTTTGCTGGTTCTTTTGTTTTGCCAAGCGACCCCTTCGGCTTGTCTCTGCCGGTGGGTGATTCGTGCTCCGGTTCCCATGATGCCCCCCCCCCCCACACACACACACACACACACACACTCCCGGTGCACCAGCACCGCGCCCAGGTAAAGAATGTGATGCTTTTTTTCACTGTTGGGACTTGTTGGGATGCACGCAGCACCCCCCCACCCTTTTTTTTTTGCAAGCAATCCCGTTTGGCATTCAAAAAATTGATACTACATATTTGCTTACAATCTACAGTATACGTCAAGCGTGTAATAGCATGAATTCTGCAAGCACGGAATGTAATGGTCTGCTTTTATAGTGAGAAGAAACCGTTGATTTTTTTTTTTGCTTATACAGTATCATGAAACGTTGAGGTTCTCAGAGAATTTTTTTTTAAGTAATTAAAATTATCATCAGTCACACGAAATGAATTATTGTATTATTTTTAAGTACACACGGTTGCCTACCCACGTTGAGGTTAATACTGTATTATTAAAAAACACTCGTAACGCTCAAGCAATTCAAATGTTGATATGAGAAGTAAAATTCAAAATTTTTTTTTTAATTCCACTACCAAAATTACGCTTGTAACACGGCCACCTAATTGTTGTTTTGTGTTCAACTCATTTTCGTAGGGGAAAAATACACCGATAAAAGTAAAAGTCACTTTTAGGAAAAACAGACAAAAAATTCCCCACGAAATGAAAATGAAACGGAATTTTATCCAGGTTGTCAAAATTGTTACAGCATTCATTTCACCAAACAAAAATAAATTTCGTGGGCGACGTGACGTAACTACATCGAACGTGGCGCATATCCTCAAGTATCGACTTTTTATTTTCATCCTAAACCCTCTGATGAGCACCAAATGATTTTTATTCTTCTCATTGGTGCCTCGTACTAACCCGCGCCTCATTATCAGCCAAAACACA
>NW_017804842.1:583432-597403 GCF_001891065.2 Hippocampus comes
TCAGCACCAAGAGGGTGGGTTGGGTTGGGTTGGGGGGGGGGACCCGACAATTTTGCACGCGTTAAGCCTGTCTCTATTTACATGGGATGTCCGTACATCGTAACAAGTGCGGCGACTTGCGGGGTCAGCTGTTGTACTGGCAGGCGTTGAGGCCCGAGGCGGGGCTCTGCAGGCCCCCGTAGCCGAAGGTGGGGTGGTGGTGATGGTGGTGGTGGTGGTGCTGCTTGGACTTGAGTCTGAGCGTGGCCAGGCCCGGGTTGTCCCGGTACACCCCGTAGGGCGAGCCGGCAGCGGCCGCCGCCGCCGCCGCCGCGTACGGGCACCCCGGCGACGACATGCCGGCGCCGTTCAGGCCGGGCGGGTTGAGGTTGCCGATGTTGTTGAGGCTCGGCGCGGGGGGGCCGCCCATGCCGGGCATGGTGGCGGCGGCGGCGGCGGCGGCCGCCTGCACGCTCATGCCCGAGATGGGCGCCGGCGACGACGAGAACATGCCCGACACGGACTGCGTGACGGAGTTGAAGAAGGGGAAGTTCTTGGGCCCGTGCAGGCTCTTGTTGGGCCAGTTGTTGTAGGTGTAGGCGGCCGCCGCCGCCGGGTACATGTCGTCGTAGGGCTGCACCAGGCCGCCGAACTGCGGCAGGTAGGCGTTCTTGCACAGGTCCATCTGCTGGTTGCGCTCGCGCTTCCGCCACTTGGCTCGGCGGTTCTTGAACCACACCTGCAAGCAGCCGCGCATGCGCAGCGTCACTCACCGGACCGTGGACAGCGGACGCCCCCTCGCCTTGAGGGGCGCACGCACGCAGACACACGCGACTCCGAAATGGCCAATAATTCAAGAAACCGTTTTTCAAACTCCTCTATTTGCCACTTTTAATCGCTACACTTGAAAACACGCGCGCTCATTGGAAAAGTCACACAATGCGTGCCCCCCCCCAAAAAAAAATGTTTTTTACGCGCCACCCACGTCCCAAAATATGCACGACGAGGGTTAACTTCATAATTACGAACACCAACGAAGAGCTACCATTAAAAAAAAAAAGCATGCGTTTCTTTTTTTTTTTTTTAGGTAAACATGCGAGCACACTTTAAAATGTGGCTCGATCGCTGCCACTCGAAATTCTGTCGATATCTCAAAGAAAAAAAATATTCGGCACACATGCCACCCTCTAAAATTTTGGGCATGTCTCAAAATGCCTTCGTCTCATTAGATGAGGTCACATTTGTGAATGCACATTCTCCCTTGACATTGGGGCACTTGATTAGGTACACTTGTCAATATAGCGGACACGAGCCTTGACAAAAAAAAATCTGATTATTATTGTTGTTGTTGTTGTTGTTGGCAATAAATCGTTCAAGTGAATGCGCCTCCAGCAGCTCTTCAAACCGGTTGACTATAAATTCCAAATAGAAGAATTGATTTGCGCACACTTCGATGTTGTGGGATTGAAATGCAGATGGGGGCTTTTTGTATTTATTTGTTTTTTTTGAAACCTCATATAAATCAGCACCAGTGTATGTTCTCACCAGCAATTCATTAGGGCAAATGCCGCGCTGGCCAAAACGCGATTTATTTATGAGCCTTCGCGAAATAAACGAGTTGAAGGCGCTGAAAAAAACGTTTCTCGTCGCATTTCTTCTCGACTAGGTTAGTGGGTCGTTGTCAAGCCAAAAGCTAATTTGTAACTTTTGATTCGGGTTGTCACGTTGCAGACTGAAGTCACTGAAAAAAAATGTTGCATTGATCCCATTTAAATTTCTCAAATCAAATCATCTGCATTTTGATACACGTTTCAAGTGGAAGATGAGAAAAAAAATGCATCTGGGTCCATTTCATTTAGCGCTACCTCTTGACAAATTCAAGTGCAGTTAATTCGACACGCTGTTTTTATTTCAGTGTGAAAAGCATTTGGAGCAGAGATTAAAGATGTGGCTTAGAAAAAAAAGACCTACTGTGTCCATTTCAAAATTAAATCGAGATATGAAGAATACACACTTGGAGCACCGGTTGCTGTCAATTAAAACGCGTTTCGAGATCAACAACATCAAGTTGTGTGAAACGAGCTCAAAATTGAAACGACAAATAGTGGGCACTTTTCTTGCATCATTATTGCGATGGTGATAATTCTGCGCAACTTGGTCTCCTCGTGCCGACGTCATAAAAAAAAAAAAAAAAAAAAACAATCGCCCTGCTGTCAATTTTTTGTGGCCGAGAAGTGCAATATGCTGACGTCCATTTTTTTTGCACGTTTCACGATCAACAAAACGCGACGCCACGTGTGCCTAATAAAGTGACCGCTCGGTGTTGCCACCTTTGAGGTGTTGCAGCGACGAAAATGTTGCATTTGAATAAGTCCTCCTCGTTTGTTTAGATTTTTTGCGAAAAGTCCAGCGAAAGAATTTCTGGAGCATTTGCGCTTTGGGGGTCAAAGAAGTGCGCTCATGGTTCGTGTTGGTTGTTGTGCCTGCTCTCAATTCTGAGAAATATTCCTCCCCAAAATATCCCCCGAGTGACGTCACGTCATCGCAAAATTGGAGCGGCAAACTGCATCATTTTGTCTTTCGCAAAAAGTTTGGTGTTAAATGCTCTCGCAGCAAAATATTGCTCCCACAGCACGTCGTTTTTGTTGTTGTTGTTTTAAATCGGGGAACAGTTTGAGGCGGACGTAGCACGAATTTCTGCTTCTCTACTTTCCCAAAACACACATTGCAAATCGTCCCCCCCATGCAAGTTGTCATTCGACGTGCGGATTGTCTCGGCGGCGACGACGAACGGATCGACGGAGGCAAAGCGAGCGAACTGACCCGAACTCTGGCCTCGGTGAGGTTGGTCCACACGGCGATCTCCTCGCGCGTGCTCATGTCCGGGTAGCGGTTGCGCTGGAAGGTGGCCTCGAGCTCCTGCAGCTGCTGGCTGGTGAAGTGCGTGCGCTGCCGCCGCTGCTTCTTCTTCTTGGCGTCGTCTGCTCGCTCCTTCTCCGCTGCGTGCCCGCCAGCAAAAAAAAGACAAAGCAAAAAAATAAAAAATAAAATAAGCGCCCATGCGAGTCAGCTTCCTGAGCTTTTCGAAGGTGGACTGGCCGGCCTCTCGAGGTTTTTCACTTTTGCTTTTTGCGGCGCCGTGACGAAACGGCGGCTCGGGTCAACATGCCCGCGCCGAGCGCTCGTTGCCCAGCCGGGAACGCGGTCGTGCTCTCATCGGCGTCTTTCGAAAGCTTTCAACTCGTTTTGAAGGCGCTTGACTCGGCGCAGGCCGTTGTCGAAAAACCGAAACGCAAAAAAACACGTCACGTCTACGGACGCGAGTCCAGTTCTCCCTCGTGCTGCTCAGAACCGGACGAGCCTTTTGGGCTATGCTCGCAAATTGAGAACTGCTTTTCTTTCCAAACTCGACTCCAAGTTCAAATTGAGTGCTCTTTGTGTTTTGAAGTTGGTTGTAAAAAAAAAAACGACTGTTCCCTGCACGCTAAATGAGACGTTACTTTGTTGTCGTGGCTGTTTTGCGGCCTCAAAACGTGCCGTCAAACGTGTTACCAAGTCACACGGCCCCCCGAACAAGGATTTCTTTTTTCAGCTTTCACGCACCGCCTCCCCTAAAAACAAACTAATTGAACCAACGAACAAAATGACCTCCGCCTCCCTTAAACGACATTTTAATATTCCCCATTTCCCAAGATTCTTTTCCCCTGTATGAAGCCCATCACGCAGCGCCATGTTAAATATTTGCAATTACGATGACGAAAAAAAATGCGTGTGGGGTCATTTTGAAATGACAGCTCAGCGATGTAAGATGTCTTGGCAGAAGCACTTTTGAATGTTTTTTTTTTTTTAATCTACTCCTGAAAACGCTCGCCAATAAACTCCACCAAACTGCCCCCACCCCTCCAAAAAGCAAAACAGAAAGCACATTTCCGAACATTTGTAACAGAACGTTTTGCAGTCCTCCTTGGACGTGGCGGTATAATATTCTCTGAATATAATTGTCACTGTTTTAGTAAGTCGTCCGAAAAACGTGCACAGTGACGTCATTTGCAACGATTCGCCACGGATCCCCCCACCCCAACCCTCCTCGGGTGTACCTGCCAACTCGGCGTCGGAAGACTCGCTGCTCGAGTGCTCTAAAGTCCCTCCGCGAGCGCTCGTGTTGATGTTGGAGCTTCTGGGCTGCAAGTGGAACGCGGGGCCCACGTCGCGTGACGCCTGAGGAGGAGGAGGAGGAGGAGGAGGAGGAGGGGGGTTCGGATTGGCGTGGACCCGCGCCGCCGCCGCGGCCTCGGAGAGTCTCTCCAAATTCATGACACCTTGGAGGAGATTACAAGGAGGGATGCAGACGAGTCAGCCGCGCGATGCAGATGCATGCGCCGCGCGTGGGTCCGACGAAGCGAGGCGCAGAAAAGTCCACGCCGAAGCGGACGCGCGTGGCGACATGGGAGGGAAGGAGAGACTAAGGCTCCTCTAGAATCCTAAAACAAACAAAACAAAAAACAAAAAAAAAAGGGCAACTTGGAGCAATTCTCTGTTTTCTCCGCAGCTCCGTCCACGCGAGTCGTGACCATAGTGAAGGAGAAGAAGGTCGAGCTCCGCTTGCGTGGGACCAAATTCACGCTGCCCCGCCCACGCTTGAGCCTGCCCCGAGCGTGACGTCACCAGACTAGACCTAAAAGTGAGCAACGCGCAAATCAGCAACTTATTTGGTTGTTTTTTTTAAAGTTAGCGTGGAACAAAAACACTCCCACGCAAATGCGGATTCGCCCGCAGAATCCACATGAAGAACGCTGTCATTCCGATGCAATACGAGGTTTTTTTTTTTAAACTTCTTCCAGCGTAGGCATGCTTGTAATGTGTGCAGAGCAATCGCACACCCACGCAGCCACGCCACACAACACGGCCCGTATATAAGCGTGTATGTGCTGAGCTGAGCAAACATTTGCCCTCCAAACGGGCTTGCCCGGTTACTGTTTCCCTCGTCAATCGATACAAACGCATCGTAAGAGTTGGAGGCGTGCACGCGTACGGGCGAGTGCGCGGCTGTCGGCCTGCGTGCGTTATCGCATCCCCCGTTGACCTTTTTGTGCCGCGAGTAAACAATTAGCTCCAATAAATGCCAACAGGGGTCACGGCGAGGTTTTTTCCCAATTTTATTCCGATGTCCTTGAATGCGTCACATGCCACCTTTACACGAACGTTTCAGTCCAAGAAATGGTGTGTTCAAGTGTATTTATTTGTGTTCGAGAAACGAGGATAATTCATCTTAAAACATTTTTTTAAATTGATTGTAAATGTTCAAGTATGATTCGTATTCGCGTTGACATCGGGGTGACCAAATATCCACCTTTTACGAATGCACCGCGAGCCTCACTGACCTATTTTCAGGAACAATCTTTTCATATCGTCGCGATTTATATCAAGCATAAAATATAGCCTTTATTTGACTCTAAATGTTTATTTTACTCTAAATGTTTACCCAAGTTTTTGTTTTTCACCTTGACATCCAAGTGCCCAAATGTCCATTTTGAGCCAGAGGCCACCACTTACGTCTTATTTTTCTTTTCAGGAAAACTTTCTTTTTTTCTTTCCTGATTGTAGTTTCTACCATTTCAATAATAGAGCCGACTTTTAACTATAAGTGTTAATTTAAGTATATTTCACATTTACTTCCAAGTGCACAAAATGTCCAGTTTTACATCGTCGTGCCCAAATGCGCCACTAACCTCGCATAAGACATTTTTTTAAGGAAGAATCAAATCTTTTTTTTTTCCTTAATCTTTCCGAAACGTCTTTGATGACAGCGCTTCCAGATTCCGTTTAAGATGAGCACCAAGTGTTTATTTTACGACCAGCTCACACTTGTAATCGAGGCGCGCTTGAACGCAACGTTAAACCGTGCCAACCATGCCACCTGTTCGCGCGGAAGTCTGAGTTTGTCCCACTGCACCAGAAGGCGCCCCCCCCCCCCAAGCCTCCTCGGTGACAACACGCGGTGCTGTTTTTGGAGAAATTTGCGTGTGACGTCAAGGTTTCGCCACTGAATAGCCAACTTTATCGAGCGGGCCCTGAACGCACCTCCTCAGATGTTTTTTTTTTTTTTACAACTTTTTTTATGACTTTGTTGAACTCGTTGTAACTTTTGACCTGCTGTTTGTAGAAGTAAAGCCCAGGCTTAAGCTTGGTTGTATCGCGTTTTATTGAACGGTCACTGAATGCACCATTTCCATGTGACCCCTTTCTGTGTTTCGCTTGCCGTTTGGAGCGTTTCCATCGAGCATGCATCGCTTCAGAGCGGGCCTTTTTTGAATGATACTTTTTGGGACTACTTTGTACTCATTTTAACCATTTTTTTTGGGGGGGGCGGGGGGAGTGATGAATGCTGAGCTGAGATTTATCCGATTTTATTGAACGGTTACTGAGTGTAACATTTACACCCGACTCAGGTTTGCGTACGGCGTTTAATTTCGGGTGACGTTTTGAAATTTGACGGTGGTGTTGTACATGAATTCAGTTTTTTTTTCTGACACTGAACTCACCGTTACTTTTTTTTCTTCTTTTTTTGTGAATGCCAACTTATGTTTATCGGAGTGTATTAAACGTTCAGCGAATGGAACGTGGGTTCGCTCTCTGACTCGAACTTTATAAAATATGTCCACTTTGGTCGAACATATGATCAGCAATATAATCGAAACGTCCATCACTCTTTTCGTTCGCAATAGTTAATGTCAATATTTCTACTTGACTAATCAGTTTCCAAGTGAACATCATTTTTGACCTCGCTCCGTTGCGTGCATCGTGGCCTTTAATTTAAGACAAAAATTCAAGGGGGGGGGGACGATTTAACTGATGTCAAAATACAACTTTTTTCCTATAATACTCCCCTTTCAGGATGACAACTTGTGTCTTGTTTTTCAGAACGAGTTAGGCCTTTATGCTCGGGATATTTGAATGTTAAGTTATTTGTACTTGGAGAGCTAGATAATTATTTTCTTTGGAGGGGGGCACTGAGACTTGAATTAAAAAGTGACACAGAACCTCTGCACTATTCCATAAATGCACGCACTGCTTGATTGGTATTTGATGCTTAGCTCGTTCATTTTTTTTTACCCTTCAAACGCACCACTTTTGAAAGCGATTCCCAATCAGCGTGGCGGGGGTGGGGGGGCACCTTAGCTCGCCGCGGGAACTAATCAAATTGCACTTAATTGGTGAGAATATTATTTAGAAATAACGAATAATGTATCCTTGTCCATCTATCTATGACAGCAACTTATAGTGACAGAAAGAACAAATAATTGACCTTCGCTTAGATGGCAAAAAGTATAAAATTGACAAATGTGTGCCGTGCGATTTTTCTAACGCCCAAAAAATGTGCCTTGGCTCAAGAAAGGTTGGGAAACACTGCGACTTGAGTTTAGTCTAGTCACTAGACAGACTATTGTCTGGCCGCATGTGCGACATGTCAACGTGCATCGACTGGGCTCGTCATCGGCGCCACGACTCCTCTTGCAAGACTTTTTTTTTGGCGGGGGAGGGGGGGGATCCTATGTAGTTGGACCGGAAAAGTCCCCCCAAGGCCCTTCAATGCAGGACAAGCTGTCAAAATCCACTCTGCGTAAAGATGACGCGCGCATGGCTCTCAAAAGCGACCAAGAAGGCGATAATTTTTTTTGTCATAAATCTCGATTTGAATGCTCTGTATTTAGCGTCAAAATGCAAATGCACCCGAACTATTAAATTGCAAGTGCTGCGTGACGAGCAATTACGCACGGCTCAATCTACCGTAGACTTCCGATTTTAGGTTCGATTGACCCCCCCCCCCCCAGCCCCCCATGCATCCTAGCACGCCAGCTGACGTCTTAGTAGCACTTCCACTTCATGACTGGCCTAATGAAGGCGCTCGCTCGAGGGAATCCCGCAGGATTGACACGAGTCGTTTCCTCTCGCGCGGTTATTGCAGGCTGATAGATGGGCGCTCGTGTAAACAGTCCGCCTCCCTGCAGTCGTCGCGCTCCCGCATCCCACTCGGCCTGCATGTGATGGATGGCTTCAACAAGGCTCGCATGCGCCACCGGCACCGGCGGGTCAGAGGTCGGCGTCGCTGCAGGCCGAGAAGTGCAAATAAGCGAAAAGGCCGCGCGCGCATGTTTTGCAAAAAAAAAAAAAAAAAAAGTTTCCCAAACAAAAGCGAAAAGCACTCGGCGGAAAGTGGAGCCCGCCTGGCGCGTAACAGGAGAAGGACACCGCTGATTATTACCTTGGTGATCGTTTTTTTTCCCCTTTCTTTTTTAACCATCCGATTACTTGACTGCATGTTGGCTGGTGCAAAAATAAACTCCAGACGAGCGCAAATCTGAGGGCCAAATGCTCCAAAATGTTGATTGTGTTTTCTAGAAATACTTTCATGGTGTTTTTACGAGTTTGACAGAATAAACGCTATTAGATATGGAAAGGATGATTCGATCCTCCCCGCCCCGGATAAAATGGCCGATAAAAATCCGTATCCCTCCGGAAAGTGAAAGAAATCGAGTGGTGAAAAAAAAATTGTGACTCGTCGTCTTGTCACATTTGCGCGTGTGAGCAACCCAAATAGATTATTCTTCCAAAGTTGCTGACTTGGCATGCAACCGCATCGAAATTGTGATGCCACTCCAGAAAAAAACCACTCGGAGTCGGCCTGTACCTGCACCCGCGCGTGGGATGACACTCAGTTCCATAATCCAGCTGCCTGCATGGAGGAGGGGGGGGGGCAGAAATACACGTTGGAATCAATGAAACGAACACCCGAATTCGGATGTTTCATATTCCCCTCGGGTGTGCGACGATGCACAAAGCATCCCGAAATGTTCCACGGATATCGTTGAAGTTGCGTGCAGGCGAAACGTGTCGATTAAAAAAAAAATGGAACGACGAACAATAAATTGTCATAAATTCCAACGGTATTTCGCACGAGTCAATAAACGCTACGTTTTAATTGTTCGAAGCATCCACGCGCACACGCGCCATTAGAGTCACTTTCAAAGGTGTCCTATGTTGAAGAAGATGCTCCACTCCACTACCCTTCGGACTCCCTCAAGTGACCAAAATACACATTCAAAATATAAAGCGCGTTAATATATTTGGAACTTACCGGTTGCGTGTCTCCCAGCAGAAGAGTAATAAATAATAATAATAATAATAAATATTAATAATTAAAAAAAGACGTATTTGGAATGTCAGGCTTCCCCCATGCGCGTTCAACCCGCACGGCGGTGCGTTCACGCGCATCGACTTGTTTGCTTTGGAGCTTGTGCGGCGGTTCGTCCCTTTTCTTGGCGTGAGTGACGTCACAGAGCCCCCTCTCCCCCACCTCAACCCCAGTGTCGCCATCATCTTCCCCATCTTCCTCATCCCGGCGAGACTCCCCCCCCTCCCCCCACATTTATGCATTGGACAAATTCTCTCCTTCCGTTCTTAGAAGAGCGAGCAATTCCAAGGACAAGCAGCGTTTGGGAAAAAAAAAATCCAGCTTTACATCAACAGTTTAATCACCAACATCTTTAATTGGGGAGCGTTTTTTTTTTCAATTACAATTTTGCCATGCGCGTGAGTGAGCACACTCGTTTGTTTTGCCGCCAATGAACAATGTCAGTGTTGTAGAAAGAAAAAAAATGTTTTGTTTTTGCATAATAGTTGAATATCTGTTTCTTACAAAATCACGAAATAGTCATTCATCCAAAACAAATTGTGCAAGCGGAAATAAAAATGAAAAAGAAGTCAATGAATGAAAACATTCATGTTTGCACCAGATCCTGGCAAAATGTCCAAAGTGAAAGGAGAAAAAAAAAATCCAATTATTGAATATCATTTTGACATGTTTTGTTTTGTCTCAAGCTGCAAGTTGTCTCTGCATTGCTGACTGGCCCAAAATTTCTTACCGAAAGCCAAAAGAGACGAGCATCAACTTTCAAACAGACTTGAAGTGCAACAAGTGGCTTCAAGCCTTGCAAATGCAAATGGAAATGGATGGGGGTGGGGGGGGGGAGAGTCTCGAAGGCAACGCATGAACGCGATGGCGCAAAGTGGCGGTGGACGTGCTCATTTGCTCCGTATGGCCACTGACGACTTGTGAGGCCACACACACACACACACACACACACACACACACACACAGATTAGCAGGCAGCTGTAATACTCCCATTACTCAACGAGTGGCAACAGGAGTTAAGTACTACCCCGAAGGTGAGGCCTGCGCTAGTCTGGCCACTGTGCAAATAGGTGAAGGGATTATTCGGCCCTTTAGCGCCAGTGAGTGTGTGTGTGTGTGTGTGTGTGTGTGTGCGTGTGTGTGTTTGGTCGGGGCTTTGTGTGCGTGTAAGAGAGAATAATTATTGGGAAAGGACAGCACCCAAACAAAAGCTTTCCTGAAACAGCAAAAACGCCAAACGAGACTCGCTAACAAACGGCAATGAGAGGGCCTCGTATGGAGAGGCCTTTTATCCGTGAGGAGACTGCGGGCCGCGCGGTAGAACACTGCGAGCTAACTGTGCAAAAAAGAAAACATTTTGACCGAAATGTATTCCAGTTGAAAATGAAGGGAAATTACGGTCAAATATATTGAATAACAAGCACCTGAAAAATGGACGTCCGTACAGCGCGAAAGGAGCCAAAGAATGGAGGTTTTTGCGCTGCAACGTGGGCACCGTCGCGCCATCTTCTCATTTCGGCGCCTCTCGCCTCGTAACGAAAGATTTAACATCGGCGTCGCCGCGAGTTTGTTTTGCATTTAGCAACAAATTCCCAACAGGATTAAGAGCTGTTTTTTTTTCCCTTTCCTGTTGCTCGTTGGGCTCGTCCTCCCTTTGCACGATCAAAATTCTTCAGATCATGCCTTGATGAATTGTTTTTCAACATCTGGATGCCGCTGGCCTCAACGGGAGCAGAAACAGGTCGATCCCGGAGGAGATTTACGGCGGCGCTTTACGGGATCGTGTTGCGCCGCGCCGGCCCTTTAAAATAATCCCTCCCCCGCTTCAAGATCTGATGTCATTTTGAAAAATCTGTCAAAATAAGGTCACTCAAAAGTCCCTTTATCCATTGTAGCATTAGCATTAGCTCGGGTTGTTTCGATCCTAGGAGCTCATCTGACTTAGCTTAGTTTAGTATTAGCTTGTGGTTTTGGCATCAAAGTTTATATTCAGTCAATTTTAGCATTAGTTTGCGTTAATTAGCATTACCACTACGTTCACATGCTGACAAAAAGTTTTTTTATTAGCAGCATCATTTGGCATTCATTTGCATTATTTAGCATAACGGCTACAATCAAGTGGCCTCATTTAGCTTGAGGATAACAACTACGTTAGTTGACGTGCCAACAGACCATCTTTTTATGAGCGGTCTCCTTTAGCATTATATGCCTGCCATCTCATTTAGCTTTAGTTCATGTTGTTTTTGTTGTTTTTTTTTCATACTAGGCTATACAGCAAACGTTTACTAACAGCCTTGTTTAGTTAGCATGAACTAGGTTTTTTTTTTCTACGTTAAAGCCTCTATTCAAGACGCCATGTTAACAAACCCTCTTTTTAATCGTGGCTTTGTTTGGCATGAGCTCATGTTGTTTAGCGTCACGGCTACGCAGCAAACCCTATTTTACTAGCGGCCTCATTTAGCATGAACTTGGGTTGATTAGCATTACACTGCCATTGAAGTCCACAGGCTAATATTTTGGTTTAAAATGAACTCTTGTTGAGTGTCACAGCGACACAGAGCTCAGCGATACAAAACAGATGTGGAAACAACAAATGATATTTTTGCTATTAGCTTCACCTATTATTAGCTCTTGTTGTTTAGCATTTGAGCTAGCTGCGCAAGGAATCCCGTTTTCTTCCAAGCAGCCCCATTTTAGCATTAGCATCCGATGTGCCGATCCTCTCTGTTTCCTCGTTTCTGCTCTGAAAGCGAACGGGAACGGCATCCAGTTTTCCATCCTTTGAGCTGCATTGCCTTGCATTCCAGCCCTTCCACTCTAACTTGAGGAGTGCAGCTCGAGGAATTTCCTTTCAAGAGGGCCTCATAAAATGACTCGTGATGACCACACGGATTCTGAACCGCAACGTTTGAGGCACGCAGGCGACCACTCAGCACATTTTTCAACCGCTGCGACATCACCGAGTGTGCTGACGTACGCCGGCCGTCCTTGAGGGCTTGCACCGTGTCGGCCATCTTTACGGAAGGTGTTACCTCCCGTTCGTCGGGTTTGTGGGGGCGGAGAGGACGTTCTCAAGAACAGAGAACGAAATGCAACCAATGGACAAAATGCACGTGCAAACGCACCAGCACGTCAACGCAGCCATACTTTTTTTGGGGGGTGGGGGGGGGGCGGAAAATTGCATGGGCACCATGTTGGCCATTTTTGTGGAGTGTTTTGCCACTGGGTTCTTCTTGGTGCGAGGCACTTTTTTGACAGCAGAAACATCAGCCACCATTGAAAGAAGATCGGGCGCTTCATTGACCTTCGCCTTTGGTTTGATTTCATCTGGGAAGTTGCTGCACAAAGTCATGGGCCGGGCCCGCCCACCGTTTATTTATGCGCGCGCACTGCACATCATCCCCACATCCTCCCTCAGAAGCAAAGTGATGGATGTGTTTTTCAGAAGTCAACCAGCTCCTCTTCTTCTTCTTCTTCTTCTTTGTCTCGTTCTTGTAGCGAGCAGAGGGAGGAGGGAAGAGGACAACGCCGGCGGCGCAATTTACGGCCCTTCTCTGGAAATTCCAGGCGCTCCAGGTAACGGAGGACGCCCGGTGGGAATAGCGGCCTGGCACTTTTATCTCCACGCTCTGATAAAAACGGGAAAAGCTTCTTTGCACAAGCGCGTGAGTCACGAGTTAGCGTGCACGCCGCGCGGCGGCCTGCTTTGCACCGTAGTGCACTTTGCGGCCCAATAACATTTTGTTTGCCGAATAACGCAGTTGCACGTGCTCAATTTCTATGTTTGTAGGAGATAAGATAAGATAAGATAAGAAAACCTTTATTCGTCTCGCAATGGAGAAATTCCCAATTCACAGCAGCAAAGTTATGAAAGGAAGAAGTAGAACAACAAAATATAGGAGCTGCTGGAAAGGCAGCCACTCTCGCGGCGCCATTTTGAAGTCAAAATAACAAAAATAACACAACACAACACACAGGACACAAGACAGTCGTGCAATCTTCACCACTTTTCTGCATACACTTTTTGTCTGAAGCAGTTATAGATGAAAGAGGAGAGGATCAAAGTGTCCTTTCACCAGTGGATCAGAGACGTCATGCTGAAAACATGACGCACAAACAACGAACTGAGAACGTGTCTGGTATATTCACGTAATTTATTAAGAGTTATTCAGATTACGATAGCATAAAGAACATGCTAACACGTTTACCTAACCATCAGCGTCACCCCTAATCACTAAATCCAATGAAATCTTCATCCTCTGTGTCAATTTTAAACAACTCCGCCAACTCCGGAGGTAGAAAATGCAGCGCTTCCTCTTTTACGTTGCTTACGACTCATCGTCGACTTATCAACACTGGCCTATGAACAAGCCGGGGCTGTGAAAAATGCTGCCCATTACAGGCACAAGACACAAGCGCCCCGGGACTGTCCAGCAACTTTTATTTAACAAAATAATTGTTAAAAAAAAATGTAGGCATTAGCAAGGACATTTAAAAAAAGGCAATTCTAATTGAGCAAGCTAGCGATTGTGCTCTGAGGCCAATGATTTGCGTGTTTGCAATATTTGGTGGTTTTAGCGACATGGCCGCCATCTGTGTGGAATATTTTTTGGGTGCGCGATCGTCCGCCGCCTTTATGGCAAATGTTGCATCAGGTTGGTCATGTTAGCGCAGCGTGTTGCCGCTTGTAATTCCCGTCAGCGTCGAGGTGCGACACATCGGCCCCTCCGTGAGGTACGCCGAGACGAGCCAGTGAACGCCACCTAAAAAGTCGGCCCACTTGGCATGTTGTGGCTGCG
>NW_017804842.1:597962-600586 GCF_001891065.2 Hippocampus comes
CTTGTGTGGGCGCCTGGTCGCCGGCGACCCTCGTGAGGGTAACGTGCTTCGGGTCGTGGATGGGTTTATTTCCATACGTATGCGGACGTTTCCAATTGTGTTGCAGACGGTTGCGGCCAGGGGCGTGCAAAAGGGTGGGGCACACGGGCGCCCCGGACGGTGCATCTGTCTCGGACTGAAGGATGTTCGGCGGATATTTTGTCCAATATAATATGGAGACTGAATGGCTCCAGTGCTTCCCTCGTGAATGCGGCGACTGTACGTCGAGATTCTCGTGATGCCAGCTCAGCCGAAGCTCCAAGCGGCAACGTGCCCTGAACCTCCTCCACTTGAAATTCTGGAAACTGTTCTCCAGTACCTAAATTGGTTTTGTGGGTGGGAAACGAATCCAATTTTTGTTATTATGCCGTACTTAGTGTGGTCTTTTTAAAAAATTTTTTTTTTTTAAATCATGTACTTGGAAAATATCCTGGATTACAAAAAAACAGCAACAAACAACCCCCTACCCCCAAAAAAATAAATAAATAAAATGAAACGGAAGCATTTTTGATCAACAACGCATTGAGATGAACTCATATCGTCGAAATCGAAACAAAATGCAAACTCCGGACACTGCAAAAGCGGCCACTAGCAAAACCCCGACACGCCCACGTCGCTCACCAGCGTGAATTAGTCACACGTGTTTGCACTTGTACACAAACCCGCCCAGCAACAAACACAACATGCACTCTGGGTCACTTTCAGACACACGCGAAAGGAACACGCGTGTGCGCAAACACACACACACACACACACACACGCGAAAGAAACACGCGTGTGCACACACACACACACACACACACACACACACACACACACACACACACACACACACACACACACACACGTCAGGACGTTGAAGCTAAATACGTGAGCGAAGACAAAGAGGGCGCTCTCCCGCGTACGTCTCCATCTCCACCGGTGGTCCGAAGAGCTCGGGCTGCCGCCGCCGCCGCCTCCGCCGCCTCCTCCCTCCTTTGTCTCCCGTGGGAGGCCCGCACAAAAGCCGCAAGCTGACAGGTAAACAAGGCTGTCGTGTTTGGGCAGACCTACCTGAGAAAAGCTCTCAGCCTTGCCCGACACACCCTCCCTCCCTCCCTCACCTGACACCCAGCCCCCCCGCCCACCCAAAAAAAAAAAAAAACAAAACAAAACCCAAAACACCTCTGACCTTTTCCTTCATTCAGCTTTGCTAAACATCTCCCTCCCTCAAGCCAGATGGAAAACTTGCGCCACGTTGCAGCTTGGCATCGTTTTGATGGGACGCCCGTCCGTCTCGCGCGACATTTTTCTTTTTTTTTTTTTTTTTTTGGTCAATCACTTGACAATATCGAGAGAAATTGTGAAAGACGACTAGATAAATTTCACTTGTGTACCTTTTTGTCCAGAATGTTCTTTTGTTCCTAAAATGTGACAAAATAATGTGATCTGATGCTAACTTTTGGATCACTTTGTCGAATTTTGCCACCATTTGCTTGTGGTTATCGTTCAAAAAAATTAACAAAAATTCCTGCACTCCACTGAACTAATTGGTCCACTTTTTGCTCCAAACTTTCAGGCAGAAATGTGACTTCGGTCGATGCTAATTGGTGAGGTAAATCCCATGCGCCGATTTTTGTACTTATCTCAACTTTGGTGTCAATTTTAAACATTTTCTGGTCCATGTTGGTTCATTCTCCTAACGAGAGCGGTTTGCTGAAGTTCAGTGTCGTAGCAATCGCGCACCCAAGCGTAAGATGATGACATCAGAATGCCTCATTGTGCATTCTAGAAAAGCATGTTGATTTTTTTTTTTTTTTTGGACCCTCCTGGTGCGTTCCTCCACTCCCACCGTCTCTTTGCTGCTCTGACCTTTGCTGTCTTTTAATTGGGGAGGGTCCAGTAATGCTGCGTGCATGCGCGCGTGTGTCAGGCCCAAGCTCTTGTTGAGATTGGAGTGGCCCTGGGGGGTCAAAAGTCAAATAAACACAGCTGGTGCTCTCCCCCTGCTCGACTTAGAAAATCAATGTTCTCGCTCTCCCTTTTTTGTTGTCTTCATTTCGAGTTTGTGATGCGACTTGCTCCAAATTTGCCCCGATTGGTCACTGGTTGAAATAAACGAGTACGGGTGTTGTCTCCATTCCGAGAGGCTGTCGTTACTCGAAGTCGTTCAATTCTGAGCAAATCGTGGAGGAAAAAGAACTTTTTGGAGAAACACTGGATTCGCAGACTTTGACTCTCGGAAGCAATTCTTGGGATCGATTCTGGCGAAACAAGATTCCCTGTGGTTCCACTGTCGCTGGAAAAAATCGCAGGCGGAGATACTCCGCATGGGGGCGGGGTGATGTAAATTTGCCTGACCTTGTCCGCTCGAGGCAACGAGAAAAAAGTGGGCCGTTCTTCAAACTCCAAGGACCCCTTTGGAGCCCCGCAGCTCAACGACGACGCGAATATCAAACAGATCGGCGCGTATGATGCAATATGGTGCACACGTGCCGTCATCAAGCAACGAGTCACCCGAGCCAGTGTGGCGCCGGAAAGCTCGGGTCTGCGGCTCTCGCTTTTCAGGCTGCGCCGGCCACGTTTTCGCCATCCAAAGCGATGGG
>NW_017804842.1:605426-607741 GCF_001891065.2 Hippocampus comes
TAAAAAAACATGTTGTTTTTTTTTTTTTTTTTGGACCCTCCTGGTGCGTTTCTCCACTCCCACCGTCTCTTTGCTGCTCTGACCTTTGCTGTCTTTTAATTGGGGAGGGTCCAGTAATGCTGCGTGCATGCGCGCGTGTGTCAGGCCCAAGCTCTTGTTGAGATTGGAGTGGCCCTGGGGGGTCAAAAGTCAAATAAACACAGCTGGTGCTCTCCCCCTGCTCGACTTAGAAAATCAATGTTCTCGCTCTCCCTTTTTTGTTGTCTTCATTTCTAGTTTGTGATGCGACTTGCTCCAAATTTGCCCCGATTGGTCACTGGTTGAAATAAACGAGTACGGGTGTTGTCTCCATTCCGAGAGGCTGTCGTTACTCGAAGTCGTTCAATTCTGAGCAAATCGTGGAGGAAAAAGAACTTTTTGGAGAAACACTGGATTCGCAGACTTTGACTCTCGGAAGCAATTCTTGGGATCGATTCTGGCGAAACAAGATTCCCTGTGGTTCCACTGTCGCTGGAAAAAATCGCAGGCGGAGATACTCCGCATGGGGGCGGGGTGATGTAAATTTGCCTGACCTTGTCCGCTCGAGGCAACGAGAAAAAAGTGGGCCGTTCTTCAAACTCCAAGGACCCCTTTGGAGCCCCGCAGCTCAACGACGACGCGAATATCAAACAGATCGGCGCGTATGATGCAATATGGTGCACACGTGCCGTCATCAAGCAACGAGTCACCCGAGCCAGTGTGGCGCCGGAAAGCTCGGGTCTGCGGCTCTCGCTTTTCAGGCTGCGCCGGCCACGTTTTCGCCATCCAAAGCGATGGCCGCCTCTCGCCGCTGATTCATTGAGAAAAAGATGTGACGAGATTAATTGCGATTGCCGCCATTATGGGGAAGGCGTCGACTCGCGCTTGTAACTCGCGTGGAAGTCATGTCATGCCAAATATGTTGCGCGACATGATTTAATGTCGCCACACTTTCAAAGGCTCTCCACACCTTGAACGTGCCCACAAAATAGCCGCACACTTTAGCCTAACTCGCTAAGGCGACGGCCGACACCTCGGAGCTCCTCATTGGGTCGGTCTGGAGGTCAGCAGGTGCCGCGGAAGAGCGGGCGGGATCTTCGAGTCGGTGGAAATGGTATCGTGGTTCCCAATGTCCCGGTGATGCTACTGTCTCCGTTTTTGGGGTGTTGTGTTTAGGACCCCTTGAAAAAACTTCTCAGCACCTCTCAATAAAACGAAAAGAACTTGTGACATCACAGCCTCGGGTCAAAGGTCGAGCCGGTTTTCCTTCAAGGGTCACGCTGTTGACAAGTTTTCTTCTGTGTGTGTGTGTGTGTGTGTGTTTGTCAATGCCACACACGCAATCGTCAAGAGTGTGACTGGGCGGCGCGCAAAGCTGCAGTAACAACAGCGAACGGCAGAGTTGACACGGTCGTCGGCGGGCTCCGTCAACGCGCGTCGTCCGCTTCACTGGCAGAACTGCAACTCTCTCACGCCAGCAGTGACAACAACGAGGCACGCGCACACTCCCACGCGGCCGGCCACTCCAGTTGTCAGGGAGCACGTTGGACGTTTGTGTGACTTGCCCAACTCTGACTTTTCGGCGCGCGTTCGAAGCGGCGCTTGAGCGAAACCTCGCAAGCGGCACCTCGGCCTCGTTGGGAGCCAAAGCGGCGACGGCAAAGGAGACGCTTTTAGCCCGACCGGGAAATTTGCCCCTCGGGCATCTCGCAGGGACTCCGCTCGCCCCGAAAGAGTCACAGCTACTTGACACTCTCGCCGCACCGCCATTAGCGCAGCGGCATCGCGCGGGAGGGGCGCTGCCGGCGAGCCATCGATCACTTCGCATCTTCGTCACCGGGAGAGGGTGGGGGGAAGGACGGCGGGCGGCGGGCTTTTCCCGCAGGCAGCTAAAAAAGCACGAGAGCCGCACACAAGCCGCAGCGTCCGCGAAGGGGGGGGTCGCGCTCGCGTCCACTCGCGCCATCGTACACCACCCCGAAGACTTGATCGAACGCTGTGACTCCAAAAGGAGGCGCTCAAATTTGGGGTGTAAATACCCGCCCGGCCCCTCAACAAATACGACCCCGATTTCAACAAAATATCAGCTTTCAGTCTGAGATTTTTCACATAGAAAAGGCGGAAAATATCCCGTTAAAATCTGAAAATGTCAACACTAAACAGAGGAGATTCATCAACTCATAATTTTGCAGTTTGTTTTTTCGAGAAAAACGACTCACAATATTGTCCTACCATTTTTATAATGCATGAAAAATCCAGTCTCCGCCCCCCCCCCCCCCAAAAATTTAAAAAAAAAC
>NW_017804842.1:622471-623578 GCF_001891065.2 Hippocampus comes
TCGCCCCCGGGCCTCCGCGGGGGCCCCCCCTTCGCCGCGAAAGATTCACAGCTACTTGACACTCTCGTCGCACCGCCATTAGCGAAGCGGCGTCGGCGCCGAGCCCCTGCGAATATTTCGTGCCCGCCGTCGATGACGCGCTCGTGGGGTGCAGCGGGGGTGGGGTGGGGGGGGGGCGTATCGGAGGCACGCGCCGGCCGCTCCGGAATGGACCTTGAAGGGGCGCTTTGAAGCCAGCCGGGCTTCCCAAAGCTTGTCATTGAGCGCAGTAAAGTGGACAAATTCTCGCCAAGGCGGATCGTGTGTCCCGGCCGCCGTGAGAATGTGAATAAACACGGCTAAACTGGGGATAATTTCAGGTTGCGCGGGCGTGGGGCGCGACCGCAAACGGCGCGCGGGAGGGGCGCTGCCGGCGAGCCATCGATCACTTCGCATCTTCGTCACCGGGAGAGGGTGGGGGACCCGCCCCGCCCCTCAACAAATACGACCCCGATTTCAAAATATCAGCTTTCAGTCTTAGATTTTTCACAGAGAAAAGGCGGAAAATATCCCGTTAAAATCTGAAAATGTCAACACTAAACAGAGGAGATTCATCAACTCATAATTTTGCAGTTTGTTTTTTCGAGAAAAACGACTCACAATATTGTCCTACCATTTTTATAATGCATGAAAAATCCAGTCTCCGCCCCCCCCCCCTCCGAAAAATTCAAAAACAATCACACAAAATAAACCCTGTCCAAAAATTGGACTTTGTCATCGGCCAACTTCATTCTTGAAAAAAATGTCACTTTTTTAATCTGGAATTAAAAAAAAATTTTTTTTTTATCAGAACCTCGAAGGTGCGCTGCGGCGCCGACACGGACAGTAGCCTGTCACGCGTTGGCAGGCGCCATCTGCACTTCATCACGCGGATAGATTCTTGTAATAAGCCGTCTCCGATATCAGCCCTTTTCCATTTTTTTTGGGGGTGGGGGGTGGGTTTCCTCCTTCACCCCCTTTTTGTACAGCCGAGCGCGAGGCGAGTCGTTGCGGTGCGGCCGCGCGGCTTAAAAAGCAGCCGAGTGCGGTTGGCGCGAACACAAGTCGCGCTGGAACCCAGCCACTTAA
>NW_017804842.1:624251-641587 GCF_001891065.2 Hippocampus comes
CCGCCCCCCCCCCCTCCGAAAAATTCAAAAACAATCACACAAAATAAACCCTGTCCAAAAATTGGACTTTGTCATCGGCCAACTTCATTCTTGAAAAAAGGTCACTTTTTTAATCTGGAATTTAAAAAAAATTTTTTTTTTTTTTATCAGTTCAGAACCTCGAAGGTGCGCTGCGGCGCCGACACGGACAGTAGCCTGTCACGCGTTGGCAGGCGCCATCTGCACTTCATCACGCGGACAGATTCTTGTAATAAGCCGTCTCCAATATCAGCCCTTTTCCATTTTTTGGGGGGGGGGGAGGGGGGTTTTCCTCCTTCACCCCCTTTTTGTACAGCCGAGCGCGAGGCGAGTCGTTGCGGTGCGGCCGCGCGGCTTAAAAAGCAGCCGAGTGCGGTTGGCGCGAACACAAGTCGCGCTGGAACCGAGCCACTTAAGCGCCTGTAATAGCATTTTGGAAGTAGTTCCAAATGGAGGCCATTACGCATGGAAAGGAAAAAAAAACAAAAAACAAAAAAAAAAAAAAACAACACAAAAGAAGAAGAAGCGATGCCGCCCGTGCAATCTGATCTGAGCTTTTGAGTCACGCTTGCGGTATGTAGGCCAGTCGTCAATGCTAAAATGGCGCTCACCTTTCCGCCTTCGCTTGCACTCTGTCATCGAGCGCGCGATTCGCCCCTTCTCGTTTACTGCCGTGAAATCCAACTTTGGTCGCGGAGGATGGCGATTTTTTTCAGAGAGCAAAAGATGTCATTTCTTTTGAAAAATAGTGATGGAAACGCGGATTTTTTTTTTTTCCCCCCTTGACGTTGCTTTTCAAAACGATGTCTGAAAATGAGATCTGACTCTTTTTTTTTTTTTTCTCGAAGATATCTTTTGAAATGCCAAACGCAATACAAAAATACAATCTGGACAAAGAAAAATGTTGCAAAAGTTTTTGCAAGCGTGGACTTTCTTTGTCTGTGAAATATGGACGTTTTGCTCCTCCATAAATGAGTGTCAGAACTTTTTAAATGGAAATAATAAAAAATAAAAGCATAACAATTTATCACCAAAAAGTACCACTTAAAACATTTAAAAACGTTTGACGGCGATTGGCGAGTCACCTGTGACGCTCGGCAGGCATGACGACTCGGGATTTGGCGGGCGAGTCCAAGTCCTGCCGGGAAGGGACTTTGGGGTCATTTCTCCTGCCTGCGATTCAGTCGGGCGGGCGATTGCTTTTTGGCCGCCTCCTCTAATTGTCTCCTCCAGCAGACAGGAGGCCCAGCCGCGGCGGCGGGAGAGGTGCCTTTTGGCACCTCCCGAGCCTCCTCGCTCCGGTGAAAGGCCGGCGAGGGGCCAACGCTTGACCCAAACTCTGCATGGTTTTTCAGTCGGGCCGGGGCGAGCGCATTTGCCCGTGTCTGCGGGGGATTTGCCATGTATATACATGAGCGCGGCGGCTTGGGGGAAGCCAATTTAGCTCTGCCGGGAAGACAAAGGAAGAGAACGGAGATGCCGTCCAGGGGCCGGGGGCGAGCCTTAATGGAGCTGGCCGCTAACAAGCTCCATCTCTGGGCTTTAGCTCTGATGTCACCGCTCCCCGCGCCGTCTGCATAATTACCTGCGCCGCGCCCGTCTTCTCAGCAAAGCAATTTGGAGCTGGCGAGGCCCCCCCGACCCCCGCCATTTGCCGAGCGGAAACTTGACGGGTCTTCAGGATGTCTTTTTGTTTCGCGCTGCCAGGTGCCTTGTCGGCAAAATCTTCGGTGCGTGGCGGCTCTTCATTTGTTTGTGAGCGTAACAGGCAAGACGAGGAGGAAGGCGTATTGCTGCTGCACCGGAAAAAACAAATAAATATTTTTTTTTTAATTTGATATCGTGCTAGCATAGGATGAATTTCCCGTTTGAACGTGAGAAGGTTCACGTTAGCCTGTGAAAAGCTCCCTGAAAAAAACGTGACACTTTGTTGCACTTTATTACGTGATCAGTTCTAACAGGAGAATTTTAACGTCACATAATGTGATCATTTTGAAGTTTCACGTTCTCAGAGGATAACTTCTCAGTTTGAATGAGAAGACAAAAGAGGACCTGAAGTGGAAATCGCACTTGAATGTCACCGATAAGCATGACGTGACACTGATGACGCTGTCATCTCGTTCAAATGAAAACTTATCAAATTACCATGTGAGATGGATCAGGTTACAAAATGATATTGACGATATTGATTTGGTCTCGTTATTGCTAATTACAGCTGCAAGAAAATCCAGACCTGACAGTCTGGCTGAAGATTTGCCGCACAAAACACCTGCCGCCTTCTGTATTCCAGAAGAATTCAGACAGGAGTTTGTTTTTGTGAAATTTGACAGGAGTTCCGCACAACGGCGCCTTGGGGTCAAAGGTGAGACAACCACCTCAGGCGCCGTTTCCCTGCGAGTCACCACGGGAAATTCTCCCCGTGAAGTGAAAGCAAATGTCTTGTAAATGAGAACTGCATCTAAATGACTAACAGGCAATTTTATCGCCATCAAAAAGATTCGGCGGCAAAAGGTCACATCCGAGTCCACAATCCGGCTCGGCGGCATCCTCATTTTAGCGCCGTTGGTTGGCTGAGCTCGGACGACCGCTCGATCGATTGCTTTGGTCTGGCGTCGCCGAATGGCCCGCCGGGACAGCGCCAAGCTCGACCATTTGTGTTCCAATTTTTGTCCGTCCGAACGCCACCCGTTTTTTTTTTTTTTGCTTGAGTTTCGACGTAACACAACCCGCCGAAAAGAGGACCGAAGCTTCCTCTTATGCTACTAGCCGAGCCTAGCATCACGAAACAACTTCCGTCCCGTCAAGACAGAAATCGACAAAATGGCGGCGCATTCACACGCCAGAACTCTCCTTGGACCACGTTGGACTCTCCGAACGGGCGCCCGCCTTCGCGGCTCCGTCCGCACTTGCTCTTTCGGCGGATGTCGCGAAAACCTGCCAGCGCCTTCCCGCCGTCAATCAAAGCGAGGTGAACACCTCCGTCAAACCTCGAGCGCCCCGTTGTAAGCTGGCTTTCTTTCTTTCTCTCCTTCTTCATTTCTTTCTTTTCTTTGACGTCTGTGTTAAACAAGGTGTCAGACAAATCCGCGCCCCGCGCGGGGCTTAGCGGGGCTACCTGGGGAAATCACGGCGCTGCGCGAGCGGCTTGTGTCATACATATCCATGATGTCACCTCCGAGTTCGCACGCGCCCGTTTGTGTGTGCCGGCCTCCGCCGAGCTTTGCCGTTCGGCCGACTCGCGGGGGTAATTGGCAGGTTGTCGGCTCCCTGGCCCGGGCCGCTCTCTGGGGGGGGCACTTAGAGTACCCCCCCAAAAAGTGATTTCGTCCAAGAGGTGCGCTGCACATGCCGCGTCATCGCCATCAAACGCGATCTCATCATGAGTCGTAACAATCAGCTTTTTGCACTGAAACCGCAGTAAATCAATTGAATGTAATGCTTTTTTATTTTTTTTAGCCTGCGCAATTGAACTCAACTGAACCGTATTTCTAAAACTGCTGTCGACCAAGTTTGGTACATGGAGCAAAAGTAATTCATACAACAAACAATGCAACAAAAAAAAAAAGACAGTCGGAAGTCTCATGCTGAGTCAGAAACCAAAGAATCAAAATGAGTTTGAAGACGAGTTTGAAAGATGAGCCTGCCGAGTTGGCTTGCCGAACTTTTACTTTGAGAATTTAGTGGAAATTTGTGTGAAAAGCCGTGGCATGTAATTAGTTGAAAAGTGACATTCTGGATTTCTCGGCTTTCATTCGTTTGTTAAAATGTCAGAAAAATCACCATTGTAGGTTTTTGGGAATGTTCGAGAAAAAAAAAACACTTAAAGTTCTATTTTAGAGTCAGAAAAAAAGTGGTTATAAAATGAAATTGCCTTTATTTTTTTATTGGTGGTGGTTGTGGGGTATAAAAAAAATATATCATGCTCCAAATCGGGATTTGTGAGAAGCTGTCAAACCTAATTTGACGTGTATATTTGGCGAGATGGAAATCGCCACGTCAGCTCATGTTTGTATTTGTTGTGCTTTTGTCCATTTTTTTACTTCCTTCATTTGGTTTTGCTTGACACGTGACAATCGTTTAAGCCTGGCAGGATATCCGAATGACTTTCTTATGATTTCTGGCTTGGGAAAATGCCGGGCCAATTGTCCAATTGTTAAATTTGAAAGCTTTTCAGGGCACAGCTCAACTCCGTCCTGCCGATCCGGCTGAATCATCGTTAATCATCGCATTGTCGTGTCCGTCGAGTCCGCCTCAAGCCGCCTTTTGTGTTTTGCCAGTCGCTCGAGGAAAGGCCTCGTCGCTTTCTCGTGCGTCGGCCGCGCGCACGACAGCAAAGTCGGTTTGCTGTCGTGCCGACGTCACATGTCGGGCTGGGAAGGAGCCCGTTTTCCATTCTGGGGACCGTCGTTTTGAACGCAGCTTCGCCGCCCGTTGGGCCGCTTAAGTCAAGCCGCTCGTCTGAGAATGACAGCGAGTGGCAAACAAATTCGGAGCGTTGAGAAGAATTGGCCCTCCTCGATCCAAATGACTCATTTGCCGCCGGAAGGCAAACTGGCAGCGGCCGCAAACGCGTTAGCGCTGCCGTCGGCCTGTCGAAGTGCTTTGCGCCCTCATAGCCGGAGCGGCGATAACAATCAGTTAATGGGGCCGATGGGATGGCAGTCAGTCAGGCTGACCCTCTGTTGCTTTCGGAAGAACAATGGGACGCGTCCCCGTCAGCGCGAGAGGCGGCTTCCTCCAGCATGCCG
This sequence comes from Hippocampus comes, assembly GCF_001891065.2. Classification (NCBI taxonomy): domain Eukaryota; kingdom Metazoa; phylum Chordata; class Actinopteri; order Syngnathiformes; family Syngnathidae; genus Hippocampus; species Hippocampus comes. The sequence continues at coordinate 629,018 of NW_017804842.1, forward strand.
GAACCCAAAATCCAAGACCGAAGCGGCGCGCGCTCACAGAGTCGCAGTCAGCCGGAGCAAAACAAACGCAAACGCTCCAGCGGTTTGGAATCGTCGAGACGATACTTTCTCGTCTGCATCCGCCACGGCGTCGCTTATTCCCACCTCCGGACCGGGACCCGGTCGGGAGAACGCGAGCTCTTCGGATTCTGTCGTGCCGATCGACTCGCAATGTATCCAACGCGCGGCGGCTTTGTGGCCGAACCGCTTCAATGCGCGCGGGCACGCGATCAGCCGACGCGGATTTGGTGGGTGAATTTGGGATTTTCTCGCTCAGGAACACGAAACGATGAGGGCTTGACAGGAACGAACACCTGGATGCGCTCCATTGGCACTGGAGCAGCGTGGCGGCCATGTTTGTGGATTCTTTGGCATTGTGTCGGCCATGTTTGGAGAGTGTGTTGGCCATGTTTTTTTTGTTTTTGTACAAAATAGTTGATTTGCTGACACTGGCCGCTTCATTAGGTACACATCCCTATGAAAAATGGTGCGCAGATAAGAAGGCGTTTTGATTGACACTCTCTAGTAGGCATTAGTTGAACAAACACGTCTTATTGCGCTCGTTGTCAAAAGAGCGCTTTGTAATATTTTGAATCTGGCCTTCTTAGCAGGACTTTCACGGTCGAGCAGAAGCCTCTTCAGTTGACGTGGCGCATCGGTGTCGGGAGCTTCACGGGCGGCTTGCCGTCAATCGCCCGCTGGTCTTTCGGGGCGTTGGCGCGCAAGGCAAAACCAACTGTGGCACATTCCTGTGACGCATCAGCGCCGGAGTAAATCGGACCATCATGGCTTCATTCACATTGGAACAAAGCGCGGCCCAATCAAGGTGAGCGAGCGCATGCGGCGGCAAACTGGCTGCGCCGTGTCAGGGTGGAGCCTCGCCCGCCTCGTCGAGGCCGGCGCTTGCCAAGCGTTCGCGTCATCGGCTGTGCCGTGAGAACTGAGAACAGTGCAGCGTTTTCAAAACAATGACAATGAACGGAAGCTCAGAAAGTTGCTCTAAAAACGCACGCATCCAAACTGACCGGATCGAAAATGAAGTCAAAAAGCAACTGGAACGGGAAAATCTGTACTATGCCGACCGCGGGGCGATTCCCTCGCCTCGCTCGTACGAACGGCATGCGCGGCTCCTCGCCTGGAGTTTGTTCAGACACGACTTACGCCATGAAGGCGTCTGGCCGTCTCTTCCCGCCCGCCGTCGTCATCCGGCCGCTCGGTGGGAAACTCGCGCGCCCGCTTCGCCTTTGGCCCTGCGGCGAGCCTCCCTTTTCTGAACGTGTCACTCGGCTTTCCAGCTGTCAATCAAATGGAAATCCCTCGATAATAGCAAAGCGATGCGGCTCGGGGCCCGGCCCTGTTTTATTTCTTACACGGAGGAGCTAATGTGTTTATTTGCTTTGTTGGGGGCCTCAACATGCCTGAAAAGTCACCGAGCAAAGCGCAAAGGGTGAAAACGTTTGGATTTTTAAGGGGTCCTGAATGCAAACAAACAAACAAAGAAATAAAAAAGCCCCCGACACCAGTTTGACCGATCGGCATGAAATTCGGCGGTCTTGTCTACTTCAAGAGGACCCGCGAAAAAGTCTCACAGACCCGCGCCTTCAATTCAACAAGTCAGTCGGTCATTTTGGGTTTGAAGTGTGACTCAGCTAGCAAGAGCAGAAGAGTAGCGGCAAAAATTTCAGAAGTGGCTCCGCGGAACTTGGTTCGTTTGGCCGTCGACCAGGTCGGGTGAAAAATGTTCACGCGGCAATTGATCCCGCCACCACCCAAAGCGGCGCCTTAAAGTGTTAGCGCTAGGATGCTAACGCGGCGCTAGCTCACCCAGGTTAACATTCCGAGCGCGTAAACCTGTCCGTATTAACGTGCGCAGAACATCTTGCTAAAAGGTTTGCTATGCGAAGGGGACAAAGAGTGTGCCAAAAGATTCTTGTCGCCCCGGCAACCGGGGGATATACACACTACCTGCGTATTGTTGAAGGGAGAGGCCCGAGGCAGACAAGTTAATCCTCTCCAGGAAACCAATTACTCTATAGACTCACCTGTCTCTTGCTAGCCCCGCCCCCGTAACGACATCGCGCCGGCTGGCGTCCATCTTGGCCGCGGGACACGCGGAGGAATGACTTGAACCCCTCACGTAAACGTCGGGACGACCGGGGCGCCCGCTCGAAGCCGAGATGAGATTTGCCGGCGTGTTTTAGCGGAAGAGAAGATACGAAATTGAGATGCGTGCGGGCGGACCGAATCCTTGAAGGTGCGGATGCTGACTCATCCTGACTCACCCCCCAAAAAGGCACGACAATGTCAATTAAGGCTTGGACGGCCTGCGGCGACCGCTCGCCCGGTGAACAGCAATCTTTTTTTTTTTTTTTTAATAATTTTCGTTTGAAACGCAAACACGTCATTTGTGGCTAGAAAGAAAGGGGGCAAAATTAGCTTTGGATTGTGCTTGTGAATGTTTCCTCACCAACTTTCTGACTCATTTAAGTCCAAGGGAAACCACGCGTCACCTATTTGAATTTTTTGACTCCCCCTCCCCCCATAAAGAATCCCAAAAATTGGAAGCAGATACGAGCGCTTCCTCTCTCGTCTGAGTGGCGACTGGAGCCTCCCCTCCGACGAGCCTCAGCGGGCGTCGTCGGAGGCGCGCGTTCGTCCGATCAAGCCAAACTTTGGCGGCCGAGGCTGATTTTCTCACTTGCTGCGATTCGGCGTGCTTCCATGAGACGCTAAATGCAAATTTAGGTCGCTGATGGAGACGACCGCGAGGGTTCAACTCGTGCACCCTCTTCGTCGCCCTCGTTTTTCGTCCTTTGCTGTGGTTTAGCGTGCACGCACATGTCTCCACTTCATCGCGATGCCACATTTGGATGTTAGGTGAACAACTGGCTGAATTCCATCGGGAAAAAATGCGAACGTTTTCTTCCATGAAGCAGACATATCTGGATGGCAAATAAACTTGTCATGTCACCTAAAGTGAAATTGTGCAACAGAATTTGAGAACATGTTTTGGAATGAGATTTTGATTTGCGGCACGAGTTTGATGTCTTCAACATGGTCCTCTTAAAAAAATAAAATTGACGCATCATTGTAATTACTGTGTTGTAAACAAACCAATATAATAAAAAAAATGGGAATTGTTGCAAATGACAGGCAAGGCACCACTGTAATGAAAAGTATTGATTATAATATAATTTTGGGGAGAGGAAAAACTAATCTGTGAAAATTCACAATTTGTCTTGTTTTGAGCTTTTAGCAGCCCGAAATGAAAAACTCAATTTTAAAAAATGTTGTTCTCAAAACAAAACAAAACAAAACAAAAAAAAACACATTCATCAAGATATATTTTTTCACCACCCCAAATGTTTTAGTTGTTTGCAAATCTCCAAATGTTTTTAATTTTCTTTCATCAGAATTTCTACTTAACCGATGCAATTGTTTTGATTTTCAGAATATTCAGGATGGCTTCAGTCATTTTAAAACTGCGTTTGATTCCTTACATCTCCCCAAATTTTGTTTTCCTGTCAGATTTTGATTTATTCATCCAGTTTTTCACTGTTTGTCATTGATCCCCTTTATATTAAAAAAAAAAATCTTATTCATAAGGTTTATCCCTAGTATTTATTTATATCCCTCTCACACACACACACACACACTGGCATGCTCCGGAGCGGCCCACTAGTGCCCCCTCTCGAGCATGCCGGAGGCCCCTGAAGCCGCTGCAAATCTTTCTTGTAATCGGCTGTTGCGCTTTGGAGCAAACGTGCGAAGCAGGACGGCGGTGGCACCCCAAAAAAAAAAAAAAAAAAAAAACCCCCACTGCCCAAAAGTTCCTAATCAAAATTAACATTGGACATTTTATACTCGCCTTGTTATTGTTGTTAGACTTGCAAATTTGTTACAAAAGTGTTACAATACGGCCACATGTGCAGGCAGGAAGTGGAAAAGAAAATGTTTGGAGGATTTTAAAATCCTAATCTGAAATAAGGTGTTTAAAAACAACAACAAAAAGGCAGTTTTAAGCAGGGTGCGACATTAAACAGCGGCCCGATGGCCCGGGGCTGGCACCTGAAGTTGACTGATGCTGGCCTGACCGCTCTACCACTTAATAATGAGTGGAAATCAACACGTCGCTGAATGGGATTACTTTCAATCAAGGGACACAAACGAAATAAAAAGCCTTCGCGTTGGATCCCGCTCAGTGTAAGAAAATGAACCAAAAAGGAATCCAATCTGAAAGGGGTACTAAATACAAATGCTGGGGGGAAAAAATAAGACGACAGCTTTGTTTTTCAACGATGGTGACGACCGCGTATGTTGTATTCTGCCCCCTAGTGACCAAGCGCACAACGCCCATCGAGTCAACCAAACCGCTTGATTCTTTACATTTGATATTTTTTAATCTCACAATTTTTTTTTTTTCCCGCTAAGTCTTTTACACGTGCGCAATATGCGGACACCCGTGCATGCGCACGCTCTCGAGATCTGAGGCCCGCCCGACACGCGATTTACGGCGGGGAAGGTCAAACGGAACGCATTAGGCCCGTTCCGAGGAAGACGCCGCAAGACTTACGAAGTGACGGGACGCTCGCTGACACTCGCCTCTTCAATAACCGTCAAGCGGCCCCGGGGAGTGGAGTGGGGGCATTTCATGGCACGCGCAGGGGGTTTATTCAGAAACGTGTCCCGCGATGTCATGATTTTGACGTGACGTTCCATCCCGCATTTCTTTTTCTTTTAATCTGACGTGCGTTTAGTTTGATCCCCGAATCCAACTGCAAATACGCGCTTTTGTTTTCTTTTTTTGTCTTTCGTCTCTCCCACATTCTTCCCCCTCCTGATTACATTCGATCTTGATTTGTCCCTCCCCTCAGCAAACGTTTTGCTCGCTTTAAATGTCATGATGACTTGAGTTTTGTTTTGTATTTTGAAGCATTTTCCACATTTACATATTTTCTCGGTGGACTCATTCAGCACCAAACTGTTGTTTCTGTTCCATCTGTGGCTTAGCAATCTGCTTGCTGTGCCCGGGCCCGCTTTTTGATGGACTTGGCTCACTTGCCCCCCCCCGCGCCCCAAATTGCCTCCTGCTTGCTAACTCAGCGTATGACGGCTTCTGCGACCAGGCGTCCTGCTCTCTCGCTTTCTTCCTTTGGTGTTTACATCCACCTTTATAACTGTGGAATGACAAACACAGACATAAACGGGCTAAGTTGTGCGCACACACGCACACACACACACACACACACACACACACACACACACACACACGCACTTGCTTCTGGACAGTGTCAGGCCCACTTCAAAGTGGACCATCTTCTCTTTACAAGCCTGATGAGGCTCTTCATCAACGTCTCTCGGGGCAACGAGTACTTGGCGCTGCCGTGTGTGTGTGTGTGTGTGTGTGTGTGTGTGTGTGTGTGTGTGTGTGTGTGTGTGTGTGTGTGTGTGTGTGTGAGTCTGCCAGAACTTTCTGATGTTGAATTCTTTTTATCCGGGCTTGCTTGCTGAGATACGTGGACGGACAATGTTCCACGTTTGCATCCCACATCATCATTCTCTATTGAAGCGAATGCAGTTGCCATTAATCTGTTCAAATCATTTTTTTTTATTTCATTTATTTCTTTATTTTTGCCGTTGTTTGATTCACTCCAATGGACATCGTGCTGCTCCTTCTGTCCTGTGCGAATTGGCCACCGGGAGGCAGTACGACACAGACATTGATGCTATTCGTTAGCCTGTCTATGGCGGCTGTTGGCATGAAGCCGTGCGAACTTTCAAAAGGCTGATTTATGAAGTTGTTTTAAAATAGACAAAGTGTCATTTGAATGACATCCGAGTCCGGTGAGTTGACTTTGTACAACTGCATGCGCGCTGTCGTCATGGTAGCGGGCAAATGAGTAATCACTCGGGAAGGGTGTTGACACGAAGAACGGAGAAAAAGGTAGTCGGTCCTTCGCTAAACAGAGCAGCTCCCACGCTCACGCTCACACTGCCGCCTTTGTACGAGGACTCAGCCCATCCGACACGCACTGATTAAAACCTGAATGGCTTCTCATTCCTCGTCGATGTCTTGGTGCAGCAGCACGTGGCTCATTGCCCAAGGCGAGATATTTGTGCACTAGGTTCCCCTTTTAGTCGCAATTGTTTGTGATCGTGAGGGAGTTTGATTCGTCCAAATGTGACATCGGTTCGTCAGAAGCCCCTGTGCAGCGCATTCATTGCTCCTCCTCACAAGAATGAACCCCCCCCCCGCCCCCACCCCCAAAGTCTGGAAAGAGGTCGCTCGGCTCATATCTGGGATGTGTGCGAGATGAGGTCAGAAAGCTTCGGATCCCGCATTCCGTGGGCATCGGCACCATGCAATTTCATCCCCTCGCAAAAAGAAAAAGCAGAAATGTCTGGGTCAGCTCATGTCGAGGATAAAGAAGGTACACGCTTACTGGCCTTTGTCACAAGACCTTGGATAGTTCATTCCGTGCATCTACTCAATGCAATCTTTCAAAGAATTTTTTTTTTGGGGGGAATTATTTGTTGATGAATTTGGGTCTTATTCTACAGCGTCCCTAATGAAGCGGCCTCAACAATTACGGTACCATAATCATGTCATAAGATAAGGAAAATTCAGTTGGGATTTTCGCCCACAAAAATTTCCTTCTCGTCTCTGTTTTTTGTAAAATTAGATGGTCTTTTTTTCTAAAATCTAAGTTTTATATTGTCTTGCATTCAGTCACGGTGATACATTTTTGGCCGGGCTTGATTCCACACGGCACCACATTGATATATTTTAATTCTCAGCTTGTTTGGGTTTTTTTTTCCCAATTCCTCCTGATTTGATCTGATGTATTCAGACTCAAAATTGTTTTTAGGATGCAATTTTGCCCTCATTTTGGGGGCTTATTGGCAAACTTACAGGCCCTTAACAAGGCTGTCGTTTGTTTTGTTTTTTTTTCTCCCTCGATGTATGAAAAGGTGCAGTTGAAGAAGCCAAAACAAACAAAAGGCAACACAAAAGGCCCACTTTGAATCAACTGGAGTTTTTCTTTGCGGCCCATTCAAACATTCGGCTAATATTTGTGATGTCTTCCAACCGTGCCCATTTTTTTTTTCTTTCCTCTTCTTCTTTCAGTCTGAAAAATGAGTCACTCCAAGGCGTTTTCGCTGCAGAGTAAACCGTGCAGAAAGTGCCATTCATCAAGCGGCTCGGCGACCTGTTGTTTCTGCACACACAGAAAAAGAAGAGCCGGTTTGGAGCGCCGCTGTTGATTTTTGGCCCGCACACAGCGATTTCCACTTCAGGTAAGGCGGCGTGGCGTTGACGACTTGGAGCTAAACACGTTGTCCTACGGCGCGAAAGCTTTCTCACCATGCCGGCGCACCACGTTGACATTTTTTGTCTGTGTGACGCCAAACTGTCAATCACAAGAGCGATTTTGTCGCCGCCCTTTTGGACTGCTGCGGAATAAAGTTGGATGGCCGCTCCATCGAGTGCTGGCCCTGAAGTGCAAAACACCCAAAAACAAATAACGAAACACAACAGCAAGTACCAAAACACAAAAGCCCCAAAATATAATCACAACAACAAATGAAAAAAAATCTACATACAAAAATCACCAAAACCAAACAATCATGACATCACGACAGCCAATTGACAAAGAAATCCCCCCGCCGCTGTCTTCCGATCGCAAGAAACAAAAGCATCCGCTGCAGCATCGCGATGTTGCGCGCGGTCGTCGCATTCTCAATATTTCGTCCTTCGCCCCATTTTGAAGCTCAAGAGAAAACATGGATGACGACCCCAAAATGTCCATCAAACGTCGCGGCCCTTTGGGACAGTCCAAATGTTGACATTTGATGTGTTTACGTGTCACAAGACGGCGCGCCGTCATCACAACGAATTCAAATTGTCGCTTTTTCCCGGAAAAGCCGGAAAAAGCTCTTTTCTTTGCTTCTGCGGCCGCGCGTCAAAACAAATTCAGCGCCGAATCCGCCCTGGAAGTGAGGATGAGGAAGGTGTGACGGCTTCTTCCTCTCACACCTTCGTCACTGAGGAATTTGTTGATCCGCGGTGCGGAGCCGTGACCTGGAATGACGCTCGGAGCCCTCCGGTCAACACGGATTAGCCGACAGCCTCCCCTCGGGGCAAACACGCACGCACGCGCGCACAGATAACAAGACGGCCTAATGGCACTTTGCACATTAGCTGCTCGTTAGCAGCCAGTCATTAGCATTGTTACCACAAGTCTTTAGCCCAACAATGCAACAGCCGGGGACTATTTGGTCTCGTATCACAAGTTTATTTTGGGACAAAAAAACCCCAAACAAACAAAAAAAAAAAAAAGCTTTCCTGTTACTTACGATTTTTTTGACATTTTACGTTGCGTGAACAAGCCTTTAAAATAACCTCAATGCAAATTTGGCCAAGACTCTTTATCGCTAAACTCCTTTGCATTTTCAAAAGATCTTCGTCTCTCTGGGTTTTTTTCATTGCCTTTGACTCGGTTTCGATCATCATGAGATAAGAACAGAAAGCTCGTCGCATAACAATGCCTCGAAGAATGACTTGACATCGGTGCGAGCGTCCCAAAAGAGGCGAGGCCCGCTTGCCTGAAGGCTGCAAGCAAAACATATTCGGCGTGCGAACGCGAGCTAAAAGCATCTGACACCTGCCACGGGGTCGTTCCGGTCGCGAAACAAAACTGTGAAGATTTTTACGGCGAGGGTCAAAGTTAAAGAAGATACGTCGAAGCGAACCCTGTTGAGTGGACTGATTTGCAACAATTTGCTTTCCCAGCTCTCGTCGGGGTGACACGCGCAGGAAGCCACGACTGTCAGCGGCGCAAAGGAGGCTCAGGTGGCGCGCCCCCAGCTAGCTTCGGCTGCCCGCCCTCCTCCCCGCCGATGTCGCCGACACGTCACGTGTCATGTGGGCTCGTCACCCGGCGCCGGCTCCGTCTTGACGCCTCGGGCGGGACGTGGGCGTGAAACGGGCCGTCCGGCTGACACACGGCGAAGACGACTGCTTTCACGGGGGGGGCGGAGTTTGCCGCAGGGCCTGCAGCACCTGGGAAACTCGGCTCAGAGCTCCATTTAAGGTTTGGGATGGTTGCTTTTCAAAATGCTCATTTTTATATAGACACACACACAAACAAACCACAACGATTATACGTCTTACATCATTGTGACTACCCGGTGACACGTGTAGTCACCCTATCGGGTGCCATGTTTGTCCTGCGAGGGCTCACAAAGTACATTAATGATTCGAGAAGGTCCTCCTGGACGGATTCAAGTGATCACTAAATAGCCCGTGACCTTTCCAATTGGGATGATGATGATGATGATGATGAAGACGGCTGAGTGAAGGCTTGCTTTGGAGGGGGGGGGGGGGGGGCGATTAGGTCGAGGCGTTGGGACGCACGTGCGCTCCTGTCGTAAGCTTCACGTAACCATTCACTCAGCATCAACACGCGCGCCGCAATGTGTGGACGACCCCGCGCTGGAATGTCGTCGTGCAAGCGCGTTGATGCTTGCCAGCCAAATCATTTCAGATCGTCGCAAAAAAACTTTCATCTCGAGCAACCGTGTTCTCGTTTCAATTTGGAATCGTAAATGTCGAAATGACAGCAGACCAGCAGGATGTTTTTGTTTGTTTCTTGAGACGTTCCTTAAATCGATCGATACTTTCACTGATTGAAAAGTTTCTCCCGTCTGCACGTAATCCCGCTTTTTTTTTTTTTTTTTTCTACACAGGCCAAACTGCTCTCCCGGATCAGAGAGGAAGCCAGTTCACCTTAACAAGGTAACCAGAGCTCTGCGGTCCAATGTGGACCAGCTGCAGCGGCTCATGTGGGACCTTACGAGGGATTTGGGGGCGCCCGCCTGGAGTTTAATTGAGCATTAATTACAAATAGCGCAATTTCCCCCCCAAAAATGGGGACCCTCATTTTCGGATTGCTCTCTTTGTTGTCTCATTTGGGCTGACTTCCTGCGCCGTCCACTTTGTTTACAATCTCCATCTCGTGGCCGTAAAGGAAAATCTAGCCTTGATTTCGCAATCGGGTCGACGCCCACCCGGTTGCGATTCATCCGCCGCGCGCGGCTGGATCGCGCATTTTCATTTTTGACGCTCTTTCAAATGTAACATCATGCGCATTCGGCCTTCAATGTAGTCCCTCGTTCTGCCGCGGCATTCCTTGTTCACGCTTGCTCTCTTCTGCTAGATCGCACAACATAATGTGGATTTTCAGCCATGGCGAGCGGGTTTGGTAGCTCGTGATGAATTTGGGTTCACGTGCCGCCAAAGTAAATAAAAAGTGCGGGCCAGGTCATTAGGGGCTAAAACGAAGACGCGCTAATGGTGTCGGTGACGGTTCATCCTCTGAGTGGCACCCAAACGTGCACTCCCGGAAGGTCAAATGTCCACGGGCGCTTTCATCCGGTCCACGCCCAAGGGGAGATGAATGGACGCTCGTATACAGACGCTGACACGTCAAAGGTGCGATAGCGTAAACAGCACTCAGTCCGCCGAGGCCCCCGATGATCTTTTTGGAAGCCGCAAAGCCAAAGCGGGACCACCGACGCGATGGAATTGATCAGAAGGGAGAGCAACTCTGGCCAAAGGCTTGCAGACGCAATTTCTTTGTTGTTGTTGTTCATATTCAAAACACAATGCGTGTTTGTCGAAAAAATCGTGAGCACGCTAATGTTCAACTCTCCCGCCCCGCAGCGAGGCCTCTTGTATGGGCTTTATTTTGGGAGCCAGTGCCGAAGAAGGCCAGTCATGCCCAGAACGTTTCTATACTATGTCGCCAAGGCCGTATCGCTGACCTGAAAAAAGGACTTTTCTTGGAGATGTAAAATATGAGTGACCCCGCAATCCTGAACAAATGTTTGCTGCATTTACTCACTTGAATTTATTCATGTCTAAATTTCACATTCAAGGGTCAAAAGAAACACCCGCCGTCCGTCCCTCAAAAGGCAACGACAAATTCGGATGAAGTGGAGTCCCGAATGTTGTCAAAAGTCAATCCCAGACTTGATCTAACGCATTGTCCGGTTGACATTGTCTCTTCTGCCTCCTCCTCAGGCGGCGCCAGCTCCTGTCTGCGTTCCGCACTTCTCAGCTCCGCCATTGGCCGGGCCGCCAGCGGAGGAGTCCTACACGGCCAAGGTGTGCGCAGCGGCGCCAGACGCGCCCCTCGTACAGCGGAAGCCAAAAGCCAACGACCCGCCGTTTCTCCGTGTCCCCTCCAGCCAGTTTACCCTCCAGGAAAGAACGGGAGCACCGTCCGCAGGTGGTGCGCCGCTCCCCCCCAGACTCTGCGGTTCTCGTCCGCCTCAAGGCGCAGATGGCCAAGGTGCGCAGCAAGATGTCTGACGTCAAGAGCCAGGTGCTGGAGGCCCGCGCGGCCAGCGACATGAGACCGGGCCCGTCGGGAATCTTCGGGGCCGACGGGACGCCCTTTCGTTGCATCATCACACCGAGCATCACTTTTAGAATGCACGGAAACTGACATTCGTGCTGCGAAAGAAAAGACTTTTTGCACACTTTACAAGCGTCCATTCCCTTTTTGTGCACTGAGCCATATTTGGTGTTTGAATGACGTGACCCTCACCGAGTGGTTATTTTGGACTTCCAGGATGCGGTACGGGTGCACGTCTTGTTGCGAGTGGTCTGGTTTTGTTTGCAATTTAGCCACGGGAAACAACGCCACCACCTGGAATTGTGAACTTGACCTTTTGTTTGTTGCCAATGCACTGATCCTTGTTTTTCACGTAATAAAGGCAATTTTAGCATCGTCTGATTTATTCACCAATGCTGTGCTGTGAGGTTGTGGGTGGCTTGCAAGGGGCCGCGGGCTCAATCCCTCACAATATACAGTACAAGCACTACTAGTTGGGCTTCAGATCAGGCTGGTAGTTTAAAGTTTTCAAAGGATAAAACAAACACGTAAAGAAAAGCGTTTTTTTTTTTTTTTTAAACCGAAAAAAACTACCATTTATAGAAAGGCGTTTTTGGCCCAAAAAGAACGACCATGTATAGTAAGGCGTTTTTAGCCGAAAAAAACGACAAGGTATAGGAAGGCGTTCTTAGTCCGAAAAAAAAACGACCATGTTTCATAAGGCGTTTTTAGCCGAAAAAAACGACGATGTAAAAAAACGACCATGTATAGTAAGGCGTTTTTGGCCGAAAAAAAAGACCATGTATAGTAAGCCATTTTTAGCCCAAAAAAACGACCATGTATAGCAAGGCGTTTTTAGCACGAAAAAAACGAAGTAGTATAGTAAGGCTTTTTTAGCCGAAAAAAACGACATAGTATAGTATGCCTTCTTTGGCACGAAAAAAACGACATAGTATAGTAAGGCTTTTTTAGCCGAAAAAAACGACATAGTATAGTAAGGCGTTTTTAGCGAAAAAAAAAAACGACATAGTATAGTATGCCGTTTTTGGCACGAAAAAAACGACATAGTATAGTAAGGCGTTTTTAGCATGAAAAAAACGACATAGTATCGTAAGGCGTTTTTGGCACG
>NW_017804842.1:649775-650421 GCF_001891065.2 Hippocampus comes
GTTTTTAGCCGAAAAAACGACCATGTATAGTAAGGCGTTTTTTGCCGAAAAAAACGAACATGTATAGTAAGGCGTTTTTGTGCCGAAAAAAACGACCATGTATAGTAAGGCGTTTTTCGCCGAAAAAAACGACCATGTATAGTAAGGTGTTTTTAGCCGATAAAACGACCATGTATAGTAAGGCGTTTTTTGCCGAAAAAACGACCATGTATAGTAAGGCGTTTTTGTGCCGAAAAAAACGACGATGTATAGAAAGCCGTTTTTCGCCGAAAAAAACAACCATGTATGGTAAGGCGTTTTTAGCCGAAACAAATGACCATGTATAGTCAGGCGTTTTAAGCCAAAAAAAACGACCATGTATAGTCAGGCGTTTTTCACCGAAAAAAACGACATAGTATAGTAAGCTGTTTTTGGCACGAAAAAAAACGACATAGTATAGTTAGGCGTTTTTAGCGGAAAAAAACGACATCGTATAGTAAGGCGTTTTTAGCGGAAAAAAAAACTACATCGTATAGTAAGGCGTTTGTGGCACGAAAAAAAACGACATAGTATAGACATGTATAGACATGGTTGTTTTTTTCGGCCAAAAACGCCTTCCTATACATGGTCGTTTTTTTTCGGCTAAAACCGCCTTCCTATACATGGT
>NW_017804842.1:650817-678578 GCF_001891065.2 Hippocampus comes
CTATACATGGTCGTTTTTTTCGGCTAAAAACGGCTTGCTATACATGGTCGTTTTTTTCGGCTAAAAACCCCTTACTATACATGGTCGTTTTTTCGGTTAAAAACGGCTTACTATACATGGTCGTTTTTATTCGGCTAAAAACGCCTTCTTTACAAGGTCGTCTTTTTTGGCTAAAAACGGCTTGCTATACATGGTCGTTTTTTATGTCTCAAATCGCCTTACTATACATGGTCGTTTTTTTCGGCTAAAAACGCCTTACTGTACATAGTCGTTTTTTTTCAGTAAAAAAACGCCTTACTATACATAGTCATTTTTTTTCGGCTAAAAACGCCTTCTTTCCATGGTCGTTTTTTTGCCTGTCAAAAACGCCTTGATAAATGATCGTTTTTTTTGCCTGTAACAAATGACCATGTCGCGCAAGGCGTTTTTTTTTCCAGCCAAAAAAATCATCATCTTCAAAATTTGGGTTCGGGTTTCGAAGTCGGGTTCAAATTAGGGTTAAAGGAGCTTAATGTGCGATACTTTTTGTGTCTGTATGTGAGAGTTTGTGTGTGTGTGTTTGTGTGCACGCAGGTTTTCACACCTATGTGGGCCAGACTTGTCCATCTTTTGAGCTGTGTGTTTTGGGTGTCTTGCTCTTGATGCGTTAAGCCGTCGCCCTTGATATTTTCAGGAAGACGGGACCTCCGGCCCCGACCTGTTGCCCGCCCGCTCACTCACGCGCACACGCACGCACACCCACAGAAAGATTGAGGGCCTGCAGCGTCGTCTGTCCTCATTTGGAGTTCAAAGTCCATCAGGACAATGCGGCGCAATTAGGAGCTTACAGGAGGATTTGGGGCCTTTTGCTGCCGCCTTCCCACATTGTGTGTGTGTGTGTGTGTGTGTGTGTGTGTGTGTGTGTGTGTGTGTGTGTTACTTAGGGAGGCTTTTGTCCTTCTTTTCCAACAAAATCGCAAGCAGGGTGACGTTTGACTAATAATGCTTGAAGAAGAAGAAAAATGTCAACGAAAACGGGGTTAGGTTCCCTCCAGTGTTTGCTGCTCGGGCCCTAAAAATGCATGTCATTTTTTTCGTAGGCTACTTGCTATTGTGCAGTGATTCTTAAATTTTGGTGCTGATGGCACTTGGGCTCACTCTGGTGGTATTTGAAAGAATCCCAATCCAAGTACACACTCGAGTGGCTTTTCAAATTTTACATTTGAAGGCGTTGCGATCCTTGGGTGCAGTGCAAATGTTCAGACTGCACTGAAAGTCGCAGTGACTTGCAAGATTCTTTTTCATGGACACTTACACCCACTATGCGACTGTCTCGTAATGTTGTGGAGGCTGGAACGGCTTCGGGTCATTTCAATTCATTTCAGTGGGTAGAACTGATTTGATGGACCCCCAAATTTGAGTTGAGAGCTCGGGCAGGGCTTCCACCTGTAAGTCAAGGTATGACCCGTCCTTGGAGGGTTTTGAAAGGCGGTTGCTACGGAGACGGCTTCAAAGGCTCGTGTCATGTGACGCTAAGCCCGCGAGGAGGTCGGATGGCGTCTGTCGGGCTCGGGGGGGGGGGCATCCGCCCCAAAAATGAAAACGATCGGCGTCAAGCAAGTTTGACTTGGCGACTTCCGTGACAAACACGCGCTGAGTCAGCGGGGCCGAGTTTGCGCGCGCCGTCACGTAAGGCGGCCAACAAAAGAAGAGGGCGATGACGAAGCCTCCCTGAGTCAGCAAAGCTGGCCCTTGGGGGTGAGCCTTCTTCATCCGGGGTGGGTGTCCGTGATGATATCCGAAAGCTTGAAGGTGCAGGCCGCCTTCGGGCAGGTTGGGATCCCGGTTCGCCGCAGGCCCGCCCGCCGCCAGTGTGGGGACTGACAGCTGGTCAGCGCCCCGCCCACTCACCAGCGGATGAAAAAGTTGTTTTGATCTCGGGCACAAAAAAGGGACGTGTGGAATGGAGATGAGGCGTTGGATTACGTTCAAATAATTTTGCTGTTCTCAACATCGTTGTCGAGTACAAGTTGATTTCTTGGGGGGGAAAAAAGGTGCTACCAGCTGTCGTTTGATGTTGTCGATTTGAGGTGAGGAATTTATTTCTTCACGAGGACGTTAATTGAAACACGGCGTCAAGTCGAACGTTTGAAGCTCGACAGTCCATTTCCCCTTGTACAGTTTTCCAAAGCAGCTGGACAAAAAGATTTTGCATCCCCCTTTTCCTTTTTTTTTTTTCAGCCGTCATCAGGCTTTGAGGCTCTTTCATGACTTGGCGTGTTTTTAAACACCGTCAGGGTTTTAACTCAAGCAGGGACAAGTTCTGCTTTCTTGCCACTTTTTTTTCCCCCACCACACACACACACACACACACACACACACACAAAGCCTCACACGGAAGCGAGCGAGGAGGCACGATTTGCATGCAGATCCCCTGGCCTGTCACCACCGAGGCTTCTTGTCTCTTCGGAGATGTCTTTTGAGTGGCTCGCCTGAGTCAGCGATGGGGGGGGGGGGTCCTCCCGGACGCGGCCCACAATCCTCTGGGGCAAAGCCGCCGTGAATCACCTTGAGCTTAATGATTTGCAGATCCGCCGAGAGGCTGGAACCTCCGGGGCCGGAGTTTATCTGTCGGGCTTGACCCCGTCCGATCCGGCCCTCACATTAACCCGTGTGTGCGTGTGCGGAAGAATATGCTATCTGCTGTGGGAAAACGCGCGCGTGTGCACGGCCTTGGATAACCTCCCAATAACCCCGAGAGCGGGCCAACGCCAATAAAAGGCCATTTACGGCTGCGCCGATGCGTTCAAGGACCCTCGCTTTGTGGGCGTCTTCTCACAAAATGGCCGTCTCGCCTTCATGCGCGCCCGCCGGACACTTCATTAGGTACGCCCACAATGCGGCGACGGTCAATCAACCGTGGGACAGAAAAATGCGGATACTTAAGTCGATTTTTTTTTTCAGGTATTTGTACCGTGGATCTGTCTTGCTTAATTGGTGACGACGACTTCTGTAGTATGCAACTAGGCCACCGCGGTGTAATTCCAAGCATGCGGATAGAAACGGACGGTCACAACTGCTCAGTAAGCTGCAGTAATATTCATCGTTATGTTGTGTGTCCTTACGTGCCGCTAGCGTTTGTATTTGGTGCTTAAAGGCTCAGGGCATCGCTCGCTTCGTGAGCCTGTTTCTGGCGTTTTGTATGGCTAGCATTTAAGCTAGCGGAAGGCGCGTTTACAAGGTCAAATACCGAGTAACCGAGTCGAGTTCACTGCCAGCGTACGGCGCTTGCATGTCAAATCTTGACTCTCGAGTCACAGCAAAACTCTTCCCAACGCCGGCTCGCATCTCCAAACATTTGTATGGCGCCACGAGCGCGGGAATCCGTGAGTGGCAATCTTGCTTTTGCTGGTGAACCCGAATCACGCGTCGGCATTCCGGCGTCGCCCTCGCTCCGCCTGCCGTAAAACAAATGAAGGTTCTCCCCGTCAACGTGGGATCGGGACGGAATATGCGGCGGCTCGGAGCGCCATTTGTTTGATTGACAGTCGCACCGGCCTTCCATTAGGAGCGTATTTGATCCAAATATATACAGCCTGCCCAAAGAGGCGGAAGGAAGGGCGGGCCGGGGGCGCGGGGGGGAAGTGACGGGAGGGAGTCAAACGCTCTCATTCCAGATGAAAATCCTAAATCAGCAGCCGCAGTGCGCTCCGAGGAGGAGGATTTCTTTTAATTTATTCTCCTAAGCTGGAGAATCAGGCCATCAAAAGGCGGCCGGCTATCGGGTTGCCTGCGCTAAGTGTGAGGAGGCCTGCCCGGGGGAGGGATTTAACCCTTTTCGGGTGTCACGAAGAGCAGCAAAGGTGGGGGGGGGGGGCTGTTGGGGGGGGATGGAGGGGGACAGAAGCTGCCATGAGGGACGGCGGGAAGGGGGGGGTTGGAGGGTGATAGCGACTCTCTGCCCTTATGTTAGAGATCCCGTCTTCAGCCCACTTTAATGGCCGAGGATCATGGGATTATTAAAGGGACGCCGGCCCAGCTCCTTGTTAGCACACCCCCTCCCCAAAAAAACTGTCCACTGGACTGTTTTTTTTTAAATTTTTATTAGGGTGTCTTTTTCTCAGTTCTGCTATTTCGACCTACATTTTGAAGTTGACAGGAAATGGGGAAAGTGGAAAGGGACGGCAAATAATTGACGGGAAAAGACATTGTTGAAGAAGGGGCATAAGCCCACAAATAAATGCTCTTCTTGTGTGGAGTTTGCATGTTCTCCCTGTGCCTGCGTGGCTTTCCTGCGGGTACTCCCATTTCCTCCCACATTCAAAAACATGCACGGCAAGCTAATGGAGCACTCAAAATTGTCCCTCGTTGTGATTGTGAGCGCGAATGGTTGTTTTGTCTAGGCGGGCCCTGCGATGGGCTGGCAACCGGTTCGGGGTGCCCCCCCCGCACTCCCCAAAGTCAGCTGGGATAGGCTCCGGCATGCCCGCGACCCTCGTGAGCAGAAGCCGATCAGATAATGAATAGATGGATTGCTCTGGTGTTCCACAAAGCGCAATTCTTGGTCATCTCCAATTTTGTTTGACAGGTCACGATTTGTCCATCATGTGACCGTGAATGGTTGCTTCACCACATGTACCATGCAGTTGACTTGCGACCAGTCCAGGGTGGATGTCGCAAATTCTCAATTTGATAATATTAATTTTGGGTAGTCAAATGGGCAATTGTGTGGAGTTTTTTTTTTTCCCCTGAAAAACGACATAACGTTGTTGTCGTCCTGTGAAAAATCTCCTTCGTTGATATCTGGAGATCAGAGAAATGAAAGCACTCCTAAATAAGCCCCCCACCCCTAGCATTGACCAGCTTCTTACAGTCTTCTCCTCCTCCTTGATCTGCCCTTCAATGTTTGCTTTATTTTATTTCATGTTTTCCTTCCACCCTCACTCCATTTTTCGTGCAAAGAATAAAATTTCATCAGCACAGGCTCTGGGAAACACAACCCTCGGATTGGCCTGGGACACATGCTTTGAATTTAAGGAGCTTTTTTTGGGGGGGGGGGGATGGTTGGATGGCGGGGATGGATGTGGGCTGGACGGGAAGGGGGGAATAGCAGCTGAAACCTGCATGTATTTCCTGGGGATTAGGCCTCAGATGGGCTGCCCTCAGAGGGGGTCTCTGGTCGTGGCCTCCCTGGATGGCTGGGAAAATGACCCCCGTCTGACTCCGCCAAATTTGCCCGCTCGGTCTTCCCTCGCGTCCTGCCGTGGACATTCTTCACCTTTCATTGATTCAGAGTCGCTTAAAAGTCAATTCCGACATTTGTTTTGAAATATCAAGCGCGGCCTTGAGATGCAAGTGACGCCCGCCACTTTGGAGTTTTCGGGCACGCGAGCGGTCCATCAGCCCAGCTTTTACTGTTGCCTCAAGTTTGGTAAATATTCAAGCTGTTTCACGCCACTCACATTGCAAGTGTACTCTAAAACTAAACCTAAAACAAAGACCGTTACACGTCACAGTATTTAAAACAACCGCAGTTGTCAAAAGGAACGTCCGCTTAGCTTAATGCTAACAAACGAGGTCAAATGCCACTGAAGTGCGAAGAGTCAGCGCCGACAGTTGGCAGCTTTTAAGCAAGCATAGATTCTTTACCCGCGACAAAAAAACTACTCGTTTCACAGCCCTTGACGGAGTCCTCGACGGCGGCGGCGGAACGACTGCTATTTTCCTTCGTTGGTGTCCGCGTGACTGGATTATATTTCCCCCGGTGGCCAAGGCAGGCACAGCAGAAGAAGCAACACAAGAAATTGGATCGTAGCAATTAATCACGAATACACAAACTGTCGAGTTCGTTGCATTCGGCTGAATGCTCTTACGCCGGTGTGTTTTTCAATTTTGTGGAGTGTTGTTTTCCTCCTTTAAAAAAAACAGCGTGTCGTTAGCGAGCGAACCCGAAAATGAATCTCCGAGCTGTTCTTTAAATTCCCAAGCAGGGAGGCTTCGGCGGCGACGAGCCCGCCACCATCGAAGCCCGTTCGCTCTTGAGCTAGCGACTCTCGGTGGGACGTATTCCAGCCACCGGCTTAAAAACGAGGCCGTGCGCAGGCGTAGCAAAGACGCTCAACGTAGTGGCATTCGATTGACAGTCGGCATTTTAGCGGGGCGTTGTTTCAGGATTTTCTACACTTGGCTTTGTCTGTTTTGAATCAGTCGAGTTTGGCAGGGTCGGTCACAACGCTTTCCTTGGCGTTGTCAAATTAACAAGACATTTCTTTTCATTTGACAGGGACTTTAATTGGCTACATATACTAAAAGCAAGTCATCAAGCGATGACATCTTGTTTCGACGAGCCAGTTATTCATGATGAATTCCTGGTCTCTCCCCGTGGGAACTTTGCCGCCTTGACGGATTTTGCAAGCCAAAGCACCTTTTAAAGAGAAGTTGTTATAAGAGTTATTCTGTCAGCGGCGCAGTCGCTTCGACGGGCGGCTTTAATCAATAACCTGAAGGATAAGGGCCAATTCCTGGCCGAAAGTTCACCGGGGGTCAAGTGAAGTCTGGAGTCATTGATTGACAGGCCTCTCGTTCCAGCCGCAAACGCGCCTGAGCAACTGACAAGAGGCTTCAAAAGATGTCACCATTTTGTTCGGGGAGGAGGATAAAAATAAATAAAAAAAAATCCTAATCATGGTGGATTGAGGGATTTGCTGGCAGGACATATTTTAGACTGAAAAGTAAACAATGAAAAATTATTATTCATTTCAATGTGTTTTTTTTAACAACTGTATATTTGCATGTAATAATCAAATTAATTCATCTGAATACATTTCATGTTTGATACGATCCAGTTTTTTGCAGCCCTAAAAAAAAAAGCGACAAATTTCTGTATTTTGCATCGTAATGAGCTCAAGTTTCCATTTAAAAAAATAACAATAATGATGAAATACTTGGCGGCTTTTTAAAAACTGAATTTGCAAATTAAAAATATTTTTTTTAAAAGCAAGTTTGTGCAGGGGTAAGGGTTAGGAGCTTAAGTTGTTTTGATAAAGAAATGCAGAGGTGACATTTTGATGTTTTCTTTAAGCCAAATTTACAAATTAAAAAAAAAAGGAATAAAATTTGTGAATAAGATCCAAACGTTTGCAACCCAAAGGAAAAGAACAAAAATTAAGTTAAAATAAATACATTTTTAAAATCTGGGGAAATTAAAAGGATTTTAAAATTTCTTTTTACAAGACTTACAATCAAATTAAATAATAAAAATGACTTCACATGAACTATAAAATCAAAGATATTACAGCGGATTTTATATGAAAAAGACGGAGAAATTTGCGAACAATACAAAAAAAGCAATAAACAAATAAATAAATTCAATTTTGGGGGTATTTTCAAAGAATTTATTATCCGAGTGCGTACAGATTTATTTTTGTGTGCAGTCAGCAAATGTACAGAGTCATTCTTTAGAAAGCATTTTTTCCCCTCTCAATAAGAAAGCTGAAAATCCTTTTGACCGTTTCCATCCATCAAAACCAAATTCCAAGTGGGAAGGACCTGACCATTCCTGATCCTAGTGCGCCACCTAGCGGCCAAAGTAGTTACCCCCCGCCCCCCAAAGTTTTTTTTTTTTTTTTGTACGGCTAAATGAAGACAAAACACACACAAAGAGCGACGCGGGCCGGCGGTCGGCTTCCAAATCCGAGCGTGCCTTTTAAAGATGTGCAAATTCAAAATACGACATAATTCTTTTCAACAAGAACTTTTCCACAAATACTCCATCTAGAAACATTGATAGAAACACGCCTTTGCAAAGCAGCAGTGCCCTGCCCCCAAAAATAACAAATGAAAACTTGTCTTTCGCCTGATGATGAGGGACAGTCAGTTGACACTTAACTTACCCCCCCCCCCGCCCCCGCTTTTTGGGTGGAGGAGTGAAACTCTGCAGGGCACACAGCGAACAAACACAACACACCAAAAAAAGCAAAACTTAAAGAGATCCCTCGACAGAAAAAAGGCGACACGTTAAAAACACAATTACGAGCGCTACCGAGGAGATGATTTTTTTTTTTCCTTTTTTAAGTAACTAGCAATAGAGCTGCTAACATGCATATACCCGTTTCAGAAAATTAAAATCTCTTTTCTTCTTTAGTCGCCACTGTTTGCGTTAAAAGGTCAGCTCAGTGCGCGATTACGACTGGAAAGCAAATTTTTAGGGAAAAAAAAACAACCAGATAGGAAAGAATAGAAACGTAATTCAAAAACAAGTTCCCGGCCGTTGAGAAAGCTTCGTCTCGTCCCGCTCGAAAACCAAAAAGGAGTGGGCAAGCTTTTAACTGGCCTCCAGTTTGGCCATTTCCTGCACGTAAATGCCGATGCTCTCGCTGTCGAAGAGCACAAAGTAAACCGTCTTGATGGTGGAGGACATGGTGGCCACAAAGTAGCTGGAGATGGCCTTCAGGATCACCTGGGCCGCCGTCTGCTTCGGAAAACCGTTCCTGGAATGACGGACGGGCCTGCAATTAGCCTGCGCCGATCACGAACCAAATTGGCCGTCTTTTCGGGCGGGGCTTCCTGAGACTTTTTTTGTGGGTCGATTCACGATAGACACGCCCACTAAATTCTTGCCGTGACAATAAGTGAGACGGGCTTTTGGGGGTGACATATTTTCACGCGCGTGGTCAAGTTTGCTTTGACTCAAAAGGCCAAACTTGCCGTGTGTTTTTGAGGCAGGGCTTCTTGAGACTTTTAAGTGGGTCTACTCGTGACAGACGTGCCGACCAAATTTCACGTTGCTTAATGAAATGGAAAACTCTCCAACCTCCCAATTAATTTCCTGAGCACCGAATAATACAAAGGAAACAAAGACACGGTGGTTTTTCCCTTACCTTCCGCTGCCGATAGACGGGAAGGCCACCGACTTGAGCTTCTTCTCGTCGGCCAGCGCCAGGCAGTTCTTCACCGTCTTGTCCAGCATGTCCTCGCACTTGTCCGAGCCCCACGCCGGACTGTTGCAGTGGATAACGTACTTGGCGGGTAGGCCAAAGCCGGCGGTCAACACAGCTGAGGAGTGGAAGAAAAAGATTTCCACAAATGTTCATTTGGCTCGAGGGGAAAATAATGTAAAATAAAATAATAAGAAGAATAATCACAATGTGCTGCGCAACTGATGTCACTTCCCCCACTGGGCTTCAAATGAAAAAGCAGACTTGAACATCCACACACGCATTTCCCAGGTGACACACCCCGGACTGGTCGCCAGGGGACATATATAGACAGACAACCATTCAAACTATCACCCGCCGACAATGTCGAGTCTTCAATGAAGATAGCGCCCGCGTTTCTAGGAAGAATCTCTGTCCACTATCAACAGTGGAGTTCCTCAGGGCGCCATTCAAGAGCATCTTGTATTTTCTCTTTCCACTACCTGTGCAGACGTGTATGGCCCTAAAATGGTTTTAGTAATCCCACTTAAGGGAGCCACTTGCCTCCTGCCACATCCAGCGGCCCGTTCTTCTTCTTCATCTCCAGCACCGCTTCAGCTAACTCCTTGCCGCCCTTCTTTTCAAGGGCAGAACCTGCGAAGGAAGAGTCGGGATCACATGTGCGGGAGAGTCACACACACGGAGGTGGCGGCGGCGGCGCAGACCATGCTGGCGGGTGGGTGCATGCCAAAGCGGAATGCTGTCAATCATCTGACGTCGCCGCTCTCTAGTTCCGAGGGATCCCGTTTGCCCCTCGCGGGGCTCTCGTTTCCTTCGGGAGACTCAGGACAAGTTTAGGTACCACCTGACGATCGGAGCTAATGTGTGACGTCAGAGACGGATGCCACGCGGGACCACATCGATACGGAATTGACACAGGCAGGTGTCACAATCTGACCGCGGTATCAAGAAACAATGCAAATTAGCCGACTGGAGCAGCGAGAGCTAAAAAAGGAGCAAGCGGATTGGCATCATGATTAATATTAAATTCAAACGGGAGCCCGCAGGGACGAAGGCTGGATTTAAACTTGGTTTCATGTTTTTGGATGGAACTCTTGCACTGGCAGGACGGCGTTTGGCAAGGTCGCATCGTCTGAATCGGGATCACTGGATCAGTGTCAAAAGGAGCATTAGCAGAAGGTGCAGCGGCAGCAGCGGCGGCAGCGGCAGCTTTGGGCAAGCCCGAAGCGATTGGAGGCTGACTGGTTCCTTTACCTACTTCACCGCCCAAATAGAGCGCCGAGTTGGTCGGGTGAACGACAGCGTCGCTCTCCACTATGGAAATGTCGGCTTGGACAACTTGCAACTACGGATGAACCACAAACAACACGGCGGTCAGACAACACGCGGCCACGACGACGCCGGCTGGCGACATGCCGGGAAACGAGCGACGGGAGCCGGGAGCTCGTTTAGTCAGAATGCCCAAGAAAATGGCTTCCGGGTCCATTGGAATTGTTGCGTTTGGAGGTTGCGGCTTCTGACGAAATGAGCCGAAGCGGGCGGTCAACTTCCTGTCAGGCAGGAAGCCCAGATCAACTGAGAGAACGGCCGCCGGACAGGAAGTCAGCCCAAAGGTGGAGGTGCAAACGTGGCCGGCGGGACTTTGACGTTTCACGTTTCAAAGCCCTGTTGTGGCCACGGGACGGTAGGGGGGGGGGGGGGGGGGGGAGCGTCTCACCTAGATCATCTTTTAGCTCAAGTTCGGCGTTGGTGGGGTTGATGACCCCCTCCACGTCAAAGCCAGCCAAGTTACTGACCTCGCTGTGGATGAGGTTGAGCTGCCGGGGGAGGAGGGGAGGGAGGGGGAGGTCATGCAGCGGAAGAGCGACAAGGAAGGAGGAAGGAAGCAAAGCCGTTAAAACCAAGTTGACACCACCTGAGCCTCAAAGGATGTCGTGACTTTTTTTTTTTTTTTGCGCCTTCTACCTGCAAATTGAAGTCGATCTGAAGGACGTGGAATATTCAATTGAGTTTTGTTTGTTTTAAAGGCTCAGGCCACATCCTGTTTGGTTATCTTGTTAGTCTTGGCATGTTTTTTAATTTGAGATGCGCTGATGATGACAATTTTGACTTTTAGAACAATTGTTCCCGAAGAAAGTAGAAGGAAAGACGGCTGCGTTAGGTCAACTCCTGATAAGTGAAATCAAACTACGGTGGAGACACCGAGAGGACTTGCGTGTTTGCTGTGATGAAAATGAAACGCTGAAAAAAAATCTGAATGAACTGATCTCCTGGCTGTATGATTGAAATGAAAATGAAATTTGTTCCCAAATGTCTTAGCTCTAAATAATGAAGCAATGAATTCAGTTGCATCATCGAGCGACGAATGTCGTCCTGTCAGTCTGACACAAATTGACGGAGGCCCTTGAGTCAGCGCATCCCAAATGAGGACTTGGGGAGTTCCCCGTCAGGCAGCTTATTGCACACAGCGGCGTCAAAATAGCAACCGCGGGAATTAAATCAGCCGCAAAAAGCCTTTGGATGAGCTTTTCCCGTCCAATGAAATCAACTGGCCAATTCCGGGCGCCGCGGCGTTGGCGGCGCAAAGACGAAAGGGCCTAATTGCATCGTCCCCGCGGCGTCGACTGACTTTTTGGCCCAGGAAGAGGCTCTTGGTGGACAGGACGGTGAAGCTGTCCGCCGGGGAGCCCTCGGTGGTGCTGTCGGCCGACGCCGTCTTGCTGGCCTCGCCCTGTTTCTGCAAGCGGGCGAGATGTCACCGGCGGGTGGCGCTGCGGGGTTGGGGGAGTGTCCCACGAGAGGCGGCTTTCCTCTCTTACCTTGGCCTTGCCGGCGCCCTTCTTGCCGCCCATCTTCTTGCTGGCCGTCTTCTTGGCCGGCTTGGCTTTCTTCTCGGGGGCGGGCGAGAGGGGCGTCTCCAGCTTGCCTTTGGCGCCCCGCTTCTTAGCCAGCAGCTCGGGGTGGATGTTGGGCAGGACGCCGCCCGCCGCGATGGTCACGCCCTTCAGGAGCTAGGACGGAAAAAAAGAAAAGGTTCGGACTCTTCCGTGGCGGTGGGACGGGCGGCCCGTGAGGTTTTTGGAGCGTTTGATTTTGATCCTTGAGCAACTTCTTTACGGTCTGCGTTACAGGTTGCGTAAGGCAGACTCGTCAAAACAACATCAGGCGATCGGAAACGGGGTCGATCGCGTGACTTTTGGCTGAAATAAGCTTGACTGAGTCTGCCTTGCCTGCCTCGCTTAAGCGGCATCGTCAAAGAGTTGAGAGAACGACAGACAGGTTCGCGATTGTGCCGCATCCAAACGACATCACTTCAAACAGTGTGGCAGGCCCCTCCCCAAAACTCTCCCGACCGTCTCGCGACCAGAAAGAATTCCGTTCCCGATGGCTTGACGAAAGTGTGCCTGCGGTGGGACTCGGCTGTACCTGGTTGAGTTCCTCGTCGTTGGCGATGGCGAGCAGGATGTGTCGCGGCGTGACCCGTCCCTTCTTGTTGTCTCGGGCCGCGTTGCCCGCCAGTTCCAGGATCTCAGCTGCGGAGGAGGAGGAGGAAAGTAAATCGGTCGACGCATGTGCCACCTTCTTTTTTATTTCCTCACTTCCAAGAGAGTCATGTCACTCAGCGGTCACGGGGAAAGAAGCGTTTCGATTAGCTGACAAGCAATATTTATTCTACTATTAATCATCATGCAAAGTCATCAATGCGCCAGAACAAACTGCATCTTCTGCAGTGCGATAAATCAGCAATGGCGGAGTGCCGACTCACCGGTCAGGTACTCCAGCACGGCGGCCAGGTAGACGGGCGCGCCCACCCCGATGCGGTACTTGGGCAAGCCGCGCTTGATGTAGCGCAGCATGCGGCCCACCGGGAAGATGACGCCCGCCTTGGTGGAGCGCGACGTCTTGGTCAGCTTCTTCTTGCCTCCTCGACTCGACATGCTTTCACCGCGACGCGACTGGGGCCTCCTGCGGGTGAGGTGAAACACCGAGAGACGGGAAGAGTCACAGAAAGGCAAACAAGTGCACTTCTTTGTAAGTTTTAGAAATGGAATCCAAATTTTAAAAAATGTGCAGGTCAGCCCCTCGCGAGACAACAACCGCATCAACGTTTCTGTCAGTTGTATCCCAGAAGGTTGGCATTTATATACATCAAAGTTGTCATTTATTTTTGCAGGTGCAGAGCTGTTTTTAATATACCCAACCGACCCAACGAAGCGAGAGTTCTTTTTTTCTACAACTCTTGTGTTTGACAGGTAGAAATCATCAGCTTAGCTTTGCTAAATTTGTCTCAATTGGTCTATAAACTACTTTTTATTAACAAGCAATAATGTATCTTTGTGCCAGCGACGTAGTGTGACAGGCAGAAAGTACCACTAACCCGTTTCCACCCGTTGCCATTCAAACAAGAGAATAATAGCTTTGTGAAAATCAAAATAACTCCGCGAAGAGAGACGTTATTATCATGTTTTCAGTCGATATGGTGAACGATCGTTATTCACAAAAATCCGTGAGTAGGTGAGCGCCGTCAAAGGTTCCTAATTGCTTCCGGATGCCACAAAAGGGTGGCCAGCCGCTACTTGTGGCTAATTGAAACTCCTTCACTCATTTCCTTGACACCAGGATGCCTCCAGAGGGCGCCATTTCTCAATACAAACAATAAATAGGTGATCTTTTTAGCAAATAAGTGCCCCCCGCACCACCCCACCCCCCCAAACAATGCCAATCGGTAAATTCTCAAATGTGACGCCCGCCGAATAAGTGGAGGCTCATTCACTAGATACATTTGTTGTCATTTTTGTCCCGTAGTGCACGGCGCGTCGTCGCACCTTTTCAATAGCATGTTCATTAATAGCGCTGACGTGCCTTTATATTAGCCCCCATTTAAATAGCCACACTGGTTGTCAGCTTTACTGTAAAAATGGACTTGTAATACGCCACCGTTCATATTCATTAGGCGCGTTGGCGCACTAATGAACCAATATTCAAAGGAAGCCTAAATGTCACCATAGTCCCAAGTTTCGTCATTGATAGCAATTAAAACTCTTCAATGGGGACAATATGGCATCACGAGAGCGGCTATCGTGTTTTTGTGTGCCCACGGTGTTAATGGCACATGCAGTCATGTGCGTGAAGTGTGGAGGCCAACGCCGGCTCCATTTTGGAGCGGGAAAGCAAAGGGAACGAACGCCGAGGTTAGCAAGACGCCCGCTCGCGCGTCCTCACGGCGGAGGTGCAAACGGAGGCGCAGGCGAGGTGGCCTCGTCCCCAAGGCCCAACGCATTGATGGGAAGCGCGGCTCGTTCGCGTCCGAACCGGGCTCTGACATTCACAAGCATTTCCGCAACATGTCAGTGGAAGCGGCGCTGACGGTTGTGCTTATGCCGGCGGCGGCGTTTCGCCGCCCCCCGCTTCCCCGTACGAGAGCTCGCCACTTCGGCCTTCGCTCGGCTTCCGCTCGGTTAAATAAAAAAATATATTTCATCAAAAATACACGACCGCGACGACTTGTAGCGCCCGCGGCGTACTTACGTGAAACCCAAAGCCGAGTGCAAGGGCGTAAAATGTCTCCCGGTGACTGCGAAGGCTCGGCTCGGCGATTCGCTCTGGCTGGCTCCGTCGCCTCCCACAATCCACAGCGAGACGAGCCGAGAGCTGCCGGCCGCCCAACGACGCCACTCAGCGGGGGAGCAGCCGGCTCAACCTGCCCCATGGCACCCGTGGATTCCGTTTACTGTACTTCTTGAACCAACGCCCCAAAAAACAACAACAACAACAATGCAGAGCACAAACACGTAAATTCCAACGGAAGGCTCAGAATGGCAAAAAAAGAATACGATGCCCAGTGGAACGTTTTGCAGCTTCCAGAATGTTTCTGGTAACTTTCCATGGGATGTTAAGGGTTTTTTTTTCTCCCCCTTCAAATGAAGTCGAAATTTGGGATGCATAGTGACTGTGACCAACATAGGCAGGGGCGTATCGAGGCTCCCTGGTGCCTAGTTGGTTAAGGGAACACTCTTAAATTGTCCCGAAGTGTGAATTTGTGAGTGTATTGAATAGTCGTTGTTTATCAAACTCATAACGACATAACGCTCTCCCCGGTTGCCATGGCAATGAAAGCCAAGTGACATATTGCTTTGACGGAATACTGTCATGTCAAAGAGCTTTTATTCGGACACCAATCGCAGCATGTTTCCTGTCAATGTGAATTATTGCTACTTTCTATTAAATGTTCTTTGTTACACCTCCAGCTGTTGCGAAAGCGTTCTATAAATAAAGATGCGTTCTGTTTTATACTTTGGAAGTCATGGCACAGCTGCAGTGGCAACATACGGCCACTGCGGGTCAGACCTGAGCAGCGTGACAAGAGTGAGTGAATGCAGCGTGCAGCCAGCAGATTGACCTTGCAGGCAGACTTGTTTTGGGCGTGCAAACATGCTGATCGTCACAAACCGAAATGGGAAAAACATCATCCTGGGCTAAGGGCTGCACCGTTGCGCTCAAGGGCCAAATTAGATTATTTAATCAAAGGGACCTGCTCTGCTCATTCGTAGATGAAGTTCAAATATTGTATTGTAAATGTGCACGGAAACCGTCATCTTGAAATGATAAATCAATAAATTGCATTGATATACATACATATCTCCTTTGTTTTTGTTGGATTATTTATTATCGTCATTTCAAAAATGAATGACTCCTCGTTTCAGTTTCATTTAAAAAATAATGATTGAACCCAGTGTTGAAGAAAACATGCAATGTATTGTATGTGCATTATGCAACGGTTGATTTGACTCTTTTTGTCTTTATCATGAACAACAAAGCAATTATTTAATGAGATAAAAGAATAGAATCAAATAAAACGAATACAGAGCCGGCTTTTTCAGTTGATTTGGGGTTTGTTGCTGACGATTAAGATCCGATCGTGTTTTATGTACACTCCTCTATCTGCCAAAGCACTTTGTCAACACGTGTTTATAGAGATAAAGTGATAATTAAATGGGCGTCTGCGCATGGAATATCTCAACTTCGGCGCTAATCGGGTGGGCGTGTGGTGACACCCGTTGAACATGACTTTATTATTTATGAGTTTAACGAGTAAGCACATGATGTAAGTTACTCCTGTAAAGTATTTCAATTTTTACCTTACCGGTGCTTCTGAAATGTACAGGTTAAAAAGTTAAAAAAAAAACAACAAAAAAAAAAGACGTCGAGGAAAGGAAAACAAACATCGAGCGAGGCTGCAAGAGAGGCGGGCCAGACTTTACTTCCGGGTACGGCGCCGGTCAACTGACCCGCAGCGGTCCAATCAGCGCGTCGCTGGGCTGTCTGTCAACAAAGCGCAGTCAAAGCCAGCTGACTGCCGGGACTCGGAATCCCAACACACAACAGCAGCAACACTACGGTGGAGCAAGGCGTCGCGCAGGTGAGCGACTCCAAAACGTGCCCACATCGGCCCCTTGGCGTTATTTTATCGGTTTTTTTAAGGCCCTAAATATCATTCGTATAGTCGCAGAGCTACAAGTAGAATACCCCAATGTGCGCGCATGTAACTATACAAGTTTGTGTTGGTTGAATATTTTCATTAAAAAAAATGAAAAAAAAAATGTTTTTCTGTGAAAGCAATTTGATATCCATTTTAATGTGAGGTCTAAATCGAGTCTATGTATAGTGCATTTGTGCTACATACTACATATCCATCTGTCCATTATCTGAACATCTTTGTAACGGCACAAAGAATTGCATGAGATGATAGGTGTACCTAATGAAGTGTCCCGCGACTGGAGACTCATACAAACGTTTCATATTTTAAAATGTTATATTTGGATCACTGAAGCGCAACGAGCAAGTGGAGCTATTCCTTGTACTTTTCTTTTTAATATGAGAATGTCTAAAATAGAGCATAATAGAGCATTGCTAATTATTTGTTGGTGTTTCTAGATATGAGGGGAGCACAAGCGAGCAGCAGACAGGTAAGCGCTTCTTGACACACACACACACCTGGGTTATTATGATTATGCTGCTTATTGTCTGGACTGTCAGGTTTGTTAGGTTTCATCACAGTTTTTCTATTCTCTCTGTTGAAGTGAAACAAAAATAAAAAAAAAAACCTAGTGTTTTAGTATATCGCTTTTCAATGAGAGAAGAGAAGCGGCAATAAAACAGCCAAAATCCAGATGTCGTCAGAAAGCTCTCTTTGCCAGGGGATTGACCAGTGAGTTTAGAGCGTTATCGGCAGGTTACAACAGAGACTCGAATAAAATTCCGCACAGGAGAGGGGAGGGTGGGAAATATGAGTAGTGGCAGTAAAACAGGCCCCAAACCAGACGTTTTGAGACAGGTGTTTGTCAAAGGGAATTGGCCACTGTCATCGGCAGGTTGCAACAGACGTGGCGACTGGAATGCGGACTCCACAAGCGGCCGTCTTTGGCCAGAGTGCATTTGAGCTTCCTTCTGAAATCGCACCTCAAAGACCAAAGTCCTGAACTTTTGTGAAGGGTCCGGAGTCACATCGAGGCAGAGAAATGGATGATGAAATATTTATGGGTCAATTCGCTGGAGGGGATTTTGACATTCCTTGGAAAGCTCAAAAATCCCCCACGTTTTTTTTTCTTTTTTTGTGACTGGCGCATGAGCATGTTAATCACTTCTCGTAGAACAACATCCCAGCAAACCCTCTTTTTGTTTTCGACACAATAGCTCCGCCAAGTGCGTTTCCCGAACCTGCGCTTGGACTCTTCCTGCAAGGTGGCGCGCCGCTAGATTAAAGAATAGACACGGTTGCGCAACAACATCAAGTTACGTCAAGTTGATTTCTCGGGAGTCTCATAAGGACTTCACAAAGCCACCATTCACCAAAACGGGGAAGCGGCCGAGAGATGAGCGCCAAAGCAGACCAAAATCCAGATGCCACAGGAATCAGGCTGGCTAGGGGACTTGTAGCTTGTACTTGATGATATGTGACCAAATGTGAGTTGGTTTTTTTTTTGGTCTCCTCAGGAGGCCTCGGGAGGACTGTGGGATTCCGTGAAGAAAGCCGTCATTGTCATCGGATCCGGAATCCTGTTCCTGGCGGCGTTTGGTAATTCGCTGACATGGTGCGACTTCCTCACTTCGCCGCACAGCGCTCTGTCTTGTTTTGACCTATGAGAGAGAAAATACGACTATTTTTGTGCCAGCGTCATGGACAAAAATCATATTGCCGTTACGCAGAAACCTTGCAGAAAGATGGCTGACGAGGTACAGCGGGCATTGTTTGTTGCAGGCATCTTCAGAAGTTTTGGGGAGCTTCGGGCAACTTTTGGCAGAATTTGTGGACCAAACTCTACGTGATGTTTGAGGGCCACAACGAGGCGTTATTCTACATGGGTAAGGAGGATGGACTGGATTTTTTCGGGAATGAAACACCATGTCTACTCAAGTATGAATAGTCTCATCTCTGACCGTTTGATGGGATATGAAAAATGCATCTCAATCGTCCCCTCCATGGAATCCAATCTCAACCATCCCGCTAGCTAGACGCAGCAACAGCAACCAATCGAATTTCCTGTCAGTTAATTGTGATGTCTTGTTGTGTCATTTTATTTCACGAAAAGAAAGAAAATACCATAATAGCATGACATCCACAGGCACGATGCTGGTGCCCATGGTGGTGTTCTGGGCATTCAACGCTCTGCTGCTACTGGCGGACACCACGGGGAAGCCGTCTTTCATCACCCGCTACCGCATCCAAGCCGACAAGAACGACCCGGTAGGTGCTGGTTCGCTCCTCTCAGGCTATGTACGGTGAATGTGATGCAACAGCGTGATACGCAAGTGCACTCAGTCACGGTTGAGTCACTCTGGTTAGAAAGTTGCATGGGTGGTTTATTTTTAGTCGGTATCAATGAAGCATGAAAGTGATTCAACGTACTGCACGGCTACTTTGAGACAGAAGTTTTTTTTTTTTTTTTTAGTAACACCAAATTGAAAAACAAATATTGCGATGACTGTCATTTGTTGCTTTCCTCTGGTGTGTGTCTGTGTTTGTGCGCATGCGTCTGTGCATGGAAGCTCAAAGTCCTCTATCTCTTCCACGATAGATGGCTGATAACGCGTGCCGGAGGTTACTCTCCAAGCGTTATCTTATCAGAGTATAGATTGAGTTTTATTTATTTCCTCATTTGCATTTTGACCTCACTGACCGAATTAAACCGATTTATTTTTCTCCCCGAAACGAAGCAGGACTTAGCGCATGATGTTGTCAAAAAAAGAAGGCAAGCAATCTTGCTGGTGCTGTACCGGTTTGTGACACACCAATCCAACAGGGGGCGACGTGCTACTATGGGGCTGACGTGTTGGCCCCGCGAGGAAAACGAACCCGGAAACGTGAGCCTCGCTCGCACCCGTTTCGGTTCGATTTACGACGTTACGCCCCCCTACCCCCCAACACACACTCAGCCGCAATATTACCAAATTGGCTGTCAAGTTCAGATTAAACAAGGGCCAATGAGTCTGTGTTTTCGAGTACAGTCTTGACGCGGGAGGAAAGTCCGTCGCTAGCTTGTTTACATAGATCTTAGTTTAGGAGTTGCTTTCTAGGCAAAAACAAATCAGTCGATTTATTTTCTGGCCACATTGAGTTTGTCCCATCTCAAATCACTTTTCACGTAGAGGATTAATAAATACCCTTCTGGTTAGAAAACATGTATTGTTAATTAGATAATAATTCACATACAACTGTGAGATGTCCTTCGATGTCTTGAGTTGGAGGTCGAAGGCCAAGTCAATCCATTTCTTTCCGCAGGCAAACTGTGTCCAATCAGCTACTCCCTGTAATGATAAGATAAAACATGTTTAACATGATACATGTATTTGTATTACAGTGTTTACAGTGTCTGTTTTTAATTACATGGTGATGAAAAAAAAATAAATGGAGTCAAATAAATGGTTTATTAAATTGTGTGGGGAAAATAAAAACGGTGTTGTGATTCGCCGACTATTGGCTGTGCCCAGGTGGACCCTGAGAAGCTGCGCCACGCTTTGAAGACGGTGCTGTTCAACCAGATGTTCATTTCTGCACCCACCGTGGTGGCCGCCTACCACCTGACCCGCTGGAGAGGAGACCCCTGCGGACCCCAGCTGCCCACCCTCCACTGGGCCCTCGCCGAGCTCACTATCTTCTCCATCCTGGAGGAAGTTCTCTTTTACTACTCGCACAGGTAGGAAATGCCGACCACCCGCCTTCTGAGAGCAACTGATTTTTCAGTCTGCCAAAAATGTAGTTTTTTTTTTTTAAACATCTGATAAGCAAAAAAAAGTTACCCAAAAATAATTGAATGTAAATGTATCCCACTGACTGCATTTGTTTTACATTTTGTTTGTAACTCATTCTTGGTCAAGGTAAGCATTTTTTTTAAGGTTGAAGTCACCGCCGTTGACCAACTTGTATGTTGAAATCCACTGCTGTGGGATACAAAGTCTCCTTGCTTTTGAAAGTTGAAGATGGAAAGGCGATCTGCTCTTTGAAGTGGTCTTACTTTGGGTGTCTTCCCGTCAGACTGTTCCATCATCCCACCCTCTACAAGCGCTTCCACAAGCAGCACCACGAGTGGACCGCCCCTATCGGCGTGGTCGCCACCTACGCTCACCCGCTGGAACATTTGGTAAATGTGCACTTTCTTCACGTCCACTTTTACGTCTTTCTCTGACTCCTCCAGTTCTCCCTGCAAATGTCACAAACCCGCTGGTGATACCATAAGTCACTGCCATCTGGATTTTGGCCTGTTTTGCCGCTGCTTCCCCCCTCCCGACCCCCTTTTGCTCAAGGGGCTCTTCCAACGTCCGTTTCAACCTGCTGCTCAGGCTGGTGTGATGTGGGGGAGGGAAGCGGAAATAAATCCCGATGTCAGGGACTTATTGTATCACCAGCAGGTTGCGTCAAAGAGAGAAACTGGAGGAGTCACAAAAAGGCATTAAGCCGCCATCCGTGGGAATGTGCACCTTGCCAGAGGATCATGTTCTGTTGCGCCATCAGTTCTCCAACCTGCTGCCAGTGGTGATCGGGCCGGTGCTGCTGGGCTCGCACGTGTCCAGCACGTGCATGTGGTACTGCTTGGCGCTGGTCAGTACCACCATTTCCCACTGCGGGTACCACCTGCCCTTTCTGCCCTCGCCAGAGTTCCACGACTTTCACCACCTCAGGTGAGTTTTCCGTGGAACTTTCCGGCTCGTCGTGATGTCCTTACTTTAAACCTGTCCCGTTGATTCAAGGTTCAACCAGTGTTTCGGCGTTTTCGGCGTGCTGGACCGCCTGCACGGCACCGACATCAAGTTCCGGCAGACCAAGCAGTACGAACGCCACACCTTGCTCTTGGGACTCACCCCGCTCACCGAGAGTATCCCCGACACGCCCACTAAGTCCCACTGACTGCCGTCACGCCATCTTGATTCCTTTTTACACGTTTTTTTTCTTTTAAAACCTGTTGATCAGTTTTTGTTTAAGTTTAATTCTTTTGCACTATCATTGTTTTTTTTTTTTTTTTTTACTGACTGACGCCCATTCACAGTTTGGTTCTGGGAACTTAAGTGTGAATTCTGCCCACAAAGTAGTTGTGAGAGGAAAAAAAAGTTTTTTGCGCTTATCGCGTGCAGAGCACAGCACAATTGCAAGTCTATCCTCCGAACCACAAGTCTGTTCAAGTGTCAAAGACTCGACTGTGAGGCAACACGGTGCCGCAGGGCATCCAGGAAATCCAAAGAAGAAGAGCGAGAAAAAGCGAGGCCGTTTTAGCTGAGTGTAACTATTGAATAAGTTTAACCTCGACGATTCTCAGCTCCAACAGTTTTCAGGGCAGATTGTGGAGGGGAAAATAAAAACATTTCTCAACACAATCCAGCGCTAAATCTTTCAGCGTTGCGATAATCGCAAGGAGGCTAATTTATTATCGTAACATTCCACATTTATGATTGTCGGGCGCAACTTTTCTGAGCTCATCGTAGGAGGAAGAAGCTCACATCTCAGGCAAAATACTCCACAGCCGAGGATACTCGCTCAGAAACCCAAAAGACAATCAAGGCCTTTGCTGACATTGTTCACGGAAGAAAAGCAGCACTCTCCACATTTCCGAGACATCCGATAAGCACAACTTTGTGGACGCTGATCGGAAGAGGTGCAAAAAGACTCGTGTGCTGTACACGTGATGTAAACCTGTCGAAATTGTAACGATGAACCATTTGCGTATTACAAGCCCACTTTTGCTGCTCCTATTGTGTTTGTGATGACAAATCCGTCAATAAATGATCATTTTGACAATATGAGTGAGGAAATGATGACTCAGCAGCCAAGGTTTTTGAGGCGGGTTTTTTTTGTGTCCGTTTTTTTTTTTTAATTAAAGGAAAAAAAGCATAATTACTACAAATTACAAATAACACTAATAATAATAGCCAATCACATCAGCCTACAAAGCGGATAGCGAATATTAAATGTTATAATACACAATTTCATTCAAGTAGTTTACATTTTTTTTCCATTTTAGTTGTGTTTTTTCCTTGCTTTTTTTTCCCGGGCATTTTCACATTTTTTTTCTCATAACAAGCCTAAAGATATTTTTCAGTGATGCAGTGAACAATTTCATTGCTTCATATACAGTTTTTTTTTCTTATATTCATATGGCTTTATGACATTTTTGTACTTTTCAGTCTGCAGACATCATAAACAGCCATATTCCTCACACGCTTGTTTTTTTTTTGTTGTTTTTGCATTTTTGCCACCCTTCCACCGTTTTTTTTGCGGGCAGCTTGTGTTGAGGTTGAGGGCGTGGCACCTCCTAGAGTTTCTGTGAGGGGGTGGACAACTCCCACAAGGCCTCGAAATCCTCCAAATGTCCCGAGAGGTGGAGCAGTGAGCACAATTGCAGCCAACCGCAGTTTCATCTTTGTATCTGTTTGTTTGTTTTTCACTCCTCTGGCTCTCATTTGTCGTCAAGTCGCGCCACAAAGCACTGACGCAAACATCGAGAGTCTCCCTGAAGAAGAAAGGGAAGGAAAAGTCCAGCTCTGCTTGCGTTGGAAGATAAAATTAGGGCGATGTCCACATCAGAAGACACAAACAAGGCAAATAATTGTTTTTTTTTAGACATGGGACAGGAACACACAGACAAATGTTTTAAGACTCTCTCTACGTTAACCCCCAGAAAATTGAATCCAATTGTGGTGGAGGTGCCAATCAATTAAAAAAAAAAAAAAGGGAACAGGGAAATTTAAGAGATTTCAACATGAAACAAGATTTGCTTGAGCTTTTTTTTTTCCGTTCCCTTTAGTCGATTTAAATACACATTCAATGTTCCAGATGTCAAAAGGAACCCCCCGCCCCCCGAAGAATCCTGCCCATGTCACACAAACATATGATACCTCCTTGGCCCCCCACCCCCAAGAATCCAGAAGCATTAGCATGTTAAGGAGTACGTACACGTGTAAGGCAAAAATACATCCGGCGAAAAGTTCTCTTCTTCATCAATCAAGTTCACATTTACA
Organism: Hippocampus comes; assembly: GCF_001891065.2. Classification (NCBI taxonomy): domain Eukaryota; kingdom Metazoa; phylum Chordata; class Actinopteri; order Syngnathiformes; family Syngnathidae; genus Hippocampus; species Hippocampus comes. The sequence goes on from NW_017804842.1 coordinate 674,241, forward strand.
TTTCGATGGGAGGACGTCCACGAGGAGCCGACTTGGCCGCAGATATGGAGCCGTGTGTATGTGGAGGAGAGCGCGGGGGGGTGTCAGTCAAACAGGAAGAGGATGACCCCCTCCCCTTCCGCCAAAATATCCGCCCAGAGCACCTGTGTCACTTCCTGCTTCTTCAAGTAATCCGGATTTATTGATTCTTCCAGTCCTTGACGGATGGATGGATGAAGCTCATGGATGGGATGTACGAAAACAATATCAGGAAACGTCGCCCCTCCCCGCCTGCCCCCCTCAAAAGGTCCGGGACTCTCCTCCAATGGAGCGCGGATGCGCTTAAGCACGAACAAAGCCACGCGACAAAAGCCAAGGTGGGACTCACAGCACTCGTAACAGGACCCAAATGACACTGGGAAGACAATTCAAGCAGTTTGGCAAGACGTGCTCAGAAGGGGGAAAAAAAAAACAACTTCAAAACCATTAAAGATAAGGCAACTCTCAAACCAAGTCTCTTCCTCCACGTCTTCTATCCGTTTTGAAGCATTTGGTTATTTTCCTCCTCTTCATCAAAAAAAAAAAAAAAAAAAAAAAAAATTCCAGCAAATCAAATCTTTTTTTGAAGGCGCTTTGGTCCGCTTGGATGTCAGCAGAGGCGTCGACATCGTACGTGCGCTTCGGAAAATTGTCTCTGGATGCCGCACTCCCCCCACCCGTAAAAAAAAAAAAAAAAAAAAAATATGTAATTCATTCTTCGAAAGGGAAGGAAACAAAAATTGTGGTTAGATAACCATTAAAAAAAAAAAAAAACATCCACCTGGTGGACTGGCAACGATGTGCAAAGAAAAATGCGTGTTTGACACCTCATTGCTTGCTTGCCTTGTTCAGAAAAAAAAAAAATCTCCCAAATTTAACTCATCCTTCAAGCACATCATGATATATTTCGCCCTCATTCCTTAAGCCTAAAAGGGAAAAAATAATAATAGTGATGCGTCTCCGAAGAACCGGCGGCATGTGACTTGATATTTATGTGCGAGGCCCCCTGTCGCGTTTTTACTTGAGCGTCTTGGTGTCAAGTTTGGTGTCGTCCTTGGCGGCGGCGGCGGCAACGGGGCTGGAGCCGCTGCTGTTCTGGCTGTGGGGGCGACTGGAGGGATGCGAGGGGTGGCGGCGGCGGCCGTCCCCGCTGGACGAGTGCCTCCGTCGGCCTCCCTCCTCCATCGGCGGCTGTGGGGACCGACAAACAGGACCGACGGTTTACAAAGACCCGACGTTTCGGGCTGAAACGACGAATCAAAACAAAGGCTGGGGGGGGAAAAAAGCCGCCTTGAGCTTTGCAGGGATTTTTAATTTTTTTTTTTTTTTTTAAACCGTAGTTGCATTGGTCGGAAAAAGAGGCTGGCACAGTACAAACACAAAGTCAAATCGGGCCGAGGTGGAATATTTGACTCACATCGATTCTAAAGTCCTCCAGTCGCTTGAACTTGCCGAGACACTCCTGCAGCTTGGGGTCGATGTCCAAGGCCTTGGCTTTGGAATACTTGAGGAAGGCCCAAAATTTCTCCAGGCCGTACAGCTGACCTGCAGAGGCGCAAACATTTCACCACACAATTCAATGAGACTTTCCACCCATCGGCGATATCGGATGCGGCGCCAGTTACCATCTTTTGCTCATTTGGTGATCGGTCATAATGTCATAAAAAAAAAAAAAAAAAAAAAAAAAAAGCGGCTACCTCGATTCAAAAAAATGAAGTGCCACTCAGTTATTTAACGAATAATCATTTTATAGTCCACGTTATTTTTTCTTCCCTCTCCTTCCTTCGGGCACGGCAGCCACAGCTCACCGGTGACGAGACATTGTGAATTCCCAGAAATTGAAGTGAGAGTATAAAAGCCGAGAGCGATTTAAGGTTGTTTTCGAACGATTGCGAGGAATCGTGAAATCGCTCACAAGACAGTTTAGTGGCACTATTACGAAAGCCGTTCACATGAATCAGTAACCAAGAAGTAGGCGTGCGTTTTTGTCAGCTTGTCGTCTCACCGGCTTCGTAGTCTTTCATGGTCTCTTCCTGGAAGTCCTTGAAGATGTCCGGCCGGAACTTCTTCTCCAAACCGTAGCTGTAGTACCTGAACAGGCACTCCAAACCGTACCTGCAAGAGCCAATGGGGGGGGGGGGCGTTATTCCGCACCCGAGCGAGTCATCCCGGCTGGCATTCCTCAGTCCCCCCCTCTCACCTGTATCCTTCTTTGCCGTCTTCCAGCACCAGCTGGCGGAACTCCTCGTACATCTTCCTGTTGAAGTGATCCCGCAAGAAAAAGGACCAGAAGCGGAAGAGCGTGTTCATCTCCTGCGACTGGCCGATTCCCAACCGCTTGCGCTCTGCGATTCAGTGGCGGTTAGTTTCGCACGCCGATGACACCGCGAGGCCACCGCGTGTCGAGTCGCCGTTTACCGTTTAGGCAGCGCCGGCGGTACTTGTGGTAGACGTGCTGCGTGAAGCCGTTCTCCTTGAGCAGCTCGTGGGATGGGTGCTGGAACTTGGGCAGGGACTGCGGCGTGCAGCCCACGTTGCCCAGGGCGGGGGTGCCCTCGGAGGGGCTGGCGTTGGAGCTGAGGGAGGTGCCGGTGGCCAGAGTTAGCGGCGGTGAACCGGGACGCGGCTCAACGCGGCGGCGGAACTGCGGGTGTTCACCTGACGGAGGCGGTTCGGGAGCGGTGTTCTCTGGAATCCATCACCCAGCCCACGTGGCACTCCATGGGCGGGTTGGAGCTGTGCCGGGTCTTGCGCTTCCTCGGGGTCTAGAGGCAACGCAATCGAGGAAATAGATTTTTAATAAATAAATAAATAGGGGGGAGCTGCCATTTTAGCAGCTGGTCACCCCCACCCCCTGCCCCCCCACCTCACCTTGGCGTCAACAGGCCGACTTTCCTTGACCACGGGGTAGAAGCGCGGCGTCATGGTGGCGTCTTTCCGGTGAGGCGTGCGCGGTGTGCGCGGCGTGCGGGCGCTGCGGTAGTTGGGCGACTCGGGCACGGTCGTCGGGAGCGACCGCGCTATCGACGAGGGTTCGGGGGCGCCGAAGAGTTTGTTCGCCAAGGCGTCTGTCGGGACTGAGGATAAAAAGTCGACTGAAGCGGGGGGGGTCACGCGCATGTGTCGGGCCGTGTTAAAGCAGTTTGCTTTCCCAATGCCGTGATTTTTCTCAAAAAGATGATCACAAGGTGTGTGCTGACCGATTGATATGAATTTTGGTCAAATTGGCACGCGTCGAGCCGCTTTATCTCGATCAATGTGTGATGATGCCATCTTCGACTGTACTTGGAACAAATGGCTTTACAACAGAGTGAAATGAGCCCTTACTCTGATGGGGTTGCGGGGGGCCCGGGGGAACTTCCTGGTTGGGGTCGACGGGGGGTTCGGGGGTCAGGCAGTCAAATTGTTCGCGGCTGATCAGGTGAACCTTCTTGAAGTTCTCCACCTCTTGCTGCAGGGAATGGGAAAAAAAATGTTTAATCAAGTCAGTCAAATTTCAATGTCAAAACTATTTTTCATGGGCACAACACTCAATAAATAATTCTTTGCTGCGATGTCATTTCATCAACGTGCGGCTTGCAACGGCAAACATTTACTTTTCGCTTCCGATTCGACACTCAGGCGCTCGTGCCTAAAGGGAAAGCAACAAAAGCGAGCACACCCCTCGTCGCCCAGCCAGCAATCAGGAAGCGTGCCAACACAAAGCGACCCGATCTGCCGCAGTTTGGAGATGAAGTTGCGGCAAAATAACACGGCTGCCAGAAAGGCTCGCTTCACCTTCACGTTGCCGCCTGCGTGCTCCCGGCGCGTACTGGAGCGATACCCGGCAGGCGGGTGGGCATCAACGCACAAACGTCACCGTGACAATAGGGTGGGGGGCAAGCCCGGCTCACGAACACGGCAGCTCATGGAAAAACTTACACAAGTGACTTCGGGCTGTCGAGTGTCCATCTTTGCCCTGAACCCACACCGACGCCTGATCCGCTCCGGCCTCGGCCGTGCGCTTTATTTACTCAAACCAACTGTTCCACACAGCACTGGACGAGCACGTGAAGGCCTCACAAAAGAGCCCGAAAACAAAAGGGGAGCGGCCCAAAACAAAATCTCTCTCTGTTCCTGCATCCAGAAACCGCTCAAAAGCCAAGGAGAATCTTTGGGCTCCAGTGTTGGCCTTTGGGACAGAAATGTCTCCAATGTGGAGGCGACAACGCGGAAGGGCTCAGAAGCTACCTTGACCGGGCTTTGCCTCTCTTACACCGCAACATAGCAGACCAAAAAAAAAAAAAAAAAAAAAAAAAAAACGGGCTCGCTGGCTTTTTG
>NW_017804842.1:679861-680725 GCF_001891065.2 Hippocampus comes
ACACTTATTCCTCTCAATTTCACAACCAAAAAAAAAAAAAAAAAAAAACAAAAGGGCTCGCTAGCTTTTTGGGGGACCTTTGCGCAAAGTCTTCCCGACTTTCCTCAACTTAACAACAGACGAGAAGCGTTGACGATTCGTGAGAAGCGTTAAGAGGAGCTCAACGGGCCTCACCTTGATGGTGGCGTACTCGGGCTCGTACGTGTCGTCCCACAGGTCCTGCTCGTAGTAGAAGAGGCCGTCGTTGATCACCTTGACCAGCTCGCTGGAGAGCTTGGCGCGGGACGTGTGGTGGCCCGTGCGGTCGCCGCCGGGGTGCTTGCGCAGGTAGGGCGGCGTCTGCGTCACGATCAGGATCTTGTTGACGTCGCGGTCGTCGATCTCGCCGTCCGAGTCCTCGTCCGACCAGTCGGTGAAGGTGTTGCGCCGCCCGTCCATCTGCTCCATCTCCTCATCGAACATGAAGTCCAGCTCCTCCGGCTCATCCTGCTCGCCGCTCTCCTACGTTTGGAGCGGAGTTTTCTGATGAGACCGCTGCCAAACATTTCAGTTCTTTTTCTGACAGGATGTCGTATAATCACCAGGACTAAAAACACACAGCATGGCTTCATTTTTTTTATTTTTGGTGACCGCGACGCAATGCAAACCTGTTTGACATTTTCACCTTATTTCCAGGGATGGCGGGAGAGGACGAAGAGCCGCACTGAGGCGGCGGCAAACGGCCGGCGTTGTCCTTTTCCCTCTGCTGCTGTGAGGAGGGCGCCTGCGTTAGCGCGCGATCGAGCGAGGGGGCGAAAATGAGGATGGCGGTGAGGTGGCGGGACAAAATTGCAAAATGAGGGAATGTTCCAGCAAGGCAAAAAA
>NW_017804842.1:683296-697313 GCF_001891065.2 Hippocampus comes
TGATGGAATGTTCCAGCAAGGCCAAAAATCAACCAAGCCGAGAGACGGTCCACATTCGGCACCGTTCGCCGTGAATGAAAGAACGAGGGCGTCACCTTCTCTGGGCTGACCTTGGGTCTAGCCGGCGAAGGTCTGGGCCTCTTCTTGACCTCGATCCAGGACTCGGAGTCTAGGTCGGGGAGGCTCGCGGAGAGGCCCTTGGGCATCGTCTTAAGGTTGGAGGGCATGTCAGATTCGGCCTTGGGCGGACGTTGCGTCAGGGTCGAGGCCCTGAGAGACCCTGATAGACAACGGCGGCATTCCTTGATTTTGATCACGTTTTGGCATTATCGCTCTTTGTCTTATTATTCTCATTTCTTTTTTGAGGTGGCACCAACTAGTGTGGCTAAATGTCATCCAAATTCGCCACTGGAGTTATTCGGGCCGTAATCACTGATCAATCAATGGATGTGGTCTAATAGAGCGGTAACATCCTTACCAGCGGGATCCTCAGTGGGCTGCCTGGGGACAAACTCAGGGCAGTTGATGAGCTGGGAGAAGTCGGTGTGGTTTGGCAGCGTCAGGCCCGGCAGGGGCCACTTCTCGGGCTCCAACTTGCGACGGATCTTCATGTCCAGCACTTCCACTTCTTTGCTGTCCTTCAGAGCCTGCCGGGAGCGAGGTCACAGACGCGTTACACGGACGATGCCGCTCATCTTTTCACAGTCAATAAGAAATGGCCATTTTTGTTTTCCGTGCGGAGATCAGAGTTGTGAAAAATCTCTCCAGCGATGTCAGAGAAGAGACATGAATATCGCATCAATTCTTCCGCGCGCGGTCAACTGGCAGCGATTCGAATTTGCAGGCGCGCCGGAGCAAAGTGAGAATGCGAACGAGAGGAGCAACAGCATCCCTACTTCCAGGATGATGGCGACGTCGGTGGTGAGGGCCTGAACGCGGTGGAAGCTGGCGATGAGTCCGATGGGCAGGAATCCTTCCTGGTCCATCTTCCTCCGCAGGAAGAAATCGCGCTCCAGGTTGTCCAGGCTGAAGTAGTACTCACTGCGGTAAAACAAGGTCAGAGGTTCGCTTGCATGCCAAAGAAACGAGCCAAAGTTCAAATTCTGCCGCTTGTTCTCTCAACGGCGCGCATCCCTCGCGGGATTCATGCGGAGATCAGAGTTAAACCTGTGCTCTTCATTGTGTTTTCATCAGAGAAGAGACATGAAAACGCTCATCATTTCTGCTGCGGCTCAAAAGTGTCGACTGGTCCAAGCTCACATTTGCCTCTTGATGTAGTCCTTGAGCAGGTCCTGGTCCACCGAATAAAGGTCGCTGCTGCTCATGTTGTCGTAGTAGTAGGTGACCGAGTTGCTGAATTTCTGCCCGTAGGGTCCGTCTTTCGTGTTGTACGACTTGTAGCCTTGGTGGTAGTCGTAGTGGCCTGGGGGGGAGGAAAGACGTACTTAGAAATCACATTCTCGACGCTCAGGGAAAAAAGAAAAACCTGTTGGGATATATTCAGGCCACCAAAGAGTAGATGAGCTGTTTTTATTTTCAATTGTGGCCTTTGCGATCTGAAATTTGCATTCTCCTGCATTGTGAGGTCAATCTCCAGTCTGATAATTGTTCAGCCCACATTGAAGCGCACACATTTTGAGCTTGTTCAATTTAAAATAATAAATACATTCTAGATATGTATGTTTTCAATGTTAAAGCTTCAATACTGAGATCAGAGTTGTGAAAGTCCTCTCCATTGATTTTTAGTCAGAGAAGAGACATGAACACCTCATCATGTCTGCAGCACATCTGCAATTGTAGATTAAAAAAACAACAACAAAAAAAAAACAATGTTTTCTAGTGTGTTTGATCTAAATTCCATCTAAGATTACATTGTTAAAATCTATTTCAGAGACCATGACAGCTCTGAAGTCATCAAAATGAGTCATGAAATTGGGGAGGGCTTTTTTGTTTTAGATGACAGAAACCACACAAGAGTAGCAAAGACAAGAAACAAAAGGTAATAATGTTGGGAGTCCGCTTGATTTGTTCGAAAAACGATTTCCATCTTTGCCGTACCTCTGCCTCTCCCCCGTCCTCTGCCTCTCCCTCGGCCGCGCCCGCGTCCCCTGAAGCCGCCGCGGAACGGGGCCCCCTCGCTCTTGACGCTGGACACCTCGTCGTGGTCGTCGCGCCACTCCCGCTCGTACTTCTGACTGTGCCAGTCTGCGGCGACAGCTCCACAATCAGCGCGCCAAACTTTTCTCGCGAGGTCAACTTCACGGCCGAGCGTTGCGCTCACCTCGGAGGTCGTTCCTGGCATTGGGCGGCAGGCGAGGATTTTCGTTCTGCCTGCTGTTATTCCGGGAGGCCGAACGCTCCCGGGGCCCCTCGATCATCAGCGGAACCCACTTCTGTTTGTTTCCTGTATGTGGTCACAGAGTTGTTGAGGCAAATTAACAATGATTGCGTCTGTTGCCTTTTTAACTTCTTTCAACAGCAGTTTGACGTCTTGCATCTTATTTGGAATAATGAAAGCCTTTATGGGGCCAGCCTTTTGCAGGACCACGGCTGGCCAGCAGGGGGCATGCGGCATCTGCTGAAGTGTGCGGTGACTGTGAGGACAAACAAAGGGAATGACACAGCTACTTTGCAGTGACGTGGCACTCAGTTTGTCTACAAATCCAGCGGCACTGGAAGGAGGCGGAAGATGGAAGACGTAGCGGAACAGGAAGTTGGCATGATAGTCTCCGGCTAACCACGTAGCACCAGAAAAGTGAAACCCGCCATCAGAAAATGATGTCATTTAGTATTTGATCAGAATAATATTACAAATTTGGACGCAGAACCAAAAAAAAAAAAAAAGATTATTTCTTAATTGACCAAGTTGACCTTTTTTCTTCTGGCCATTCTTGTGGGAATCGTCGTCTCCATTCTTTTCCTCCCCAGAGTCGTCCGACTTGTTGGTCTTGAGGTTCTCCTTGCTCTCCTCGTTGCTCTCGCGCTTCTCCTTCGTTTCCTTCTTGGTGGATATCTTCTTGTGGGCCTGATGGGATGACAGGCTGACGTTAGAAGAGAGACACTTTAGCCACCTAGCGGGCTGCATGTCCTGGTCTGTTAGTGGGATGACAGGACAACCGGAGCCAGCCAACAAAATGGTTTTACCCTCCCTCCTGTTTTGTTCCAATTAGAAAAATGCTTTTGTCGTATATTTTAGAATGTCAAATAAAATGTTGGAGGGTCTGAACTTGCGCGACACGGATTTCTGACGGGGCTATCGCAGCCCTTATTAGGCCCAGTGTGGCGCCATCCCTGTTAAGGATGCAGCCCCCCACCCCAATAATAATAATAATAAGAAAAAAATATAAAACAGCCAGCGACACTACAAACACGACAATCGTGCGAGTTGTTCGCACAGGAACTCATGCAAGGTGTTCTCACCAAGGGGATTAAAGTACACGGCATTCCATGTTGCTGAATGCACACAATAAATCCACATCCCGCCAAAAACACATTATCGGGCGACGACTCCCCTTCTTCCATCGGCAGCCATCCAAACAAAAAAAGGTTTATCACTGCATCTAGTTCAACACAATTGACACGAAAAAGGAAGACCTTGCGTGAAAACGGAGCAGCAGGATTAGCGCGCCGCCACTATAATTTCCCAACACAACACAGATGAACTCAACTGCTGACAAACAAAGGGAATGACACAGCTACTTTGCAGTGACGTGGCACTCAGTTTGTCTACAAATCCAGCGGCACTGGAAGGAGGCGGAAGATGGAAGACGTAGCGGAACAGGAAGTTGGCATGATAGTCTCCGGCTAACCACGTAGCACCAGAAAAGTGAAACCCGCCATCAGAAAATGATGTCATTTAGTATTTGATCAGAATAATATTACAAATTTGGACGCAGAACCAAAAAAAAAAAAAAGATTATTTCTTAATTGACCAAGTTGACCTTTTTTCTTCTGGCCATTCTTGTGGGAATCGTCGTCTCCATTCTTTTCCTCCCCAGAGTCGTCCGACTTGTTGGTCTTGAGGTTCTCCTTGCTCTCCTCGTTGCTCTCGCGCTTCTCCTTCGTTTCCTTCTTGGTGGATATCTTCTTGTGGGCCTGATGGGATGACAGGCTGACGTTAGAAGAGAGACACTTTAGCCACCTAGCGGGCTGCATGTCCTGGTCTGTTAGTGGGATGACAGGACAACCGGAGCCAGCCAACAAAATGGTTTTACCCTCCCTCCTGTTTTGTTCCAATTAGAAAAATGCTTTTGTCGTATATTTTAGAATGTCAAATAAAATGTTGGAGGGTCTGAACTTGCGCGACACGGATTTCTGACGGGGCTATCGCAGCCCTTATTAGGCCCAGTGTGGCGCCATCCCTGTTAAGGATGCAGCCCCCCACCCCAATAATAATAATAATAAGAAAAAAATATAAAACAGCCAGCGACACTACAAACACGACAATCGTGCGAGTTGTTCGCACAGGAACTCATGCAAGGTGTTCTCACCAAGGGGATTAAAGTACACGGCATTCCATGTTGCTGAATGCACACAATAAATCCACATCCCGCCAAAAACACATTATCGGGCGACGACTCCCCTTCTTCCATCGGCAGCCATCCAAACAAAAAAAGGTTTATCACTGCATCTAGTTCAACACAATTGACACGAAAAAGGAAGACCTTGCGTGAAAACGGAGCAGCAGGATTAGCGCGCCGCCACTATAATTTCCCAACACAACACAGATGAACTCAACTGCAGCATGCGTCCACTAGCCGTAATCCATTAAACCCAGCTCACCGTCCAGGCTTTGAATGGTGAATGGTGAATACAAGTAATGAGGGTGAGGAGAAAACAGTGAATGGGTTTTAATGACGACCAACGTTCGAGTAGGAGGGGGATGTCGACTCGGTGATTCAGCGCTGCCAAACAAGCTCGCTCCACTGACTTTCATGTTCAAAGGTCAAAAAGTCAAACGCAAGACACTGATGTCATGTTGCCTAAAGTTATTGCCGAGGAAGGAGTTCATTCATTTTGATTTTTTATACTTTTAGCCTTAGCCTGTGACATTTGTTCACGTACGCAACAAAGTACGCTGCCTTTGAAATATTTCGTCGCAGATAAGTACGCTATCAAATAGTACGCTGCTTTGCCTGCATCCTTTTAAAACATCAATCCTCACTTTTTAGGCGAGGCTTTATTTTGTATTCCTGTCATGGGCTCAAATCCGGTCGCTTACTGAGCTTTTTTTGCTCACCACTGAAAGACTTCTCGAAAACTTTTTCAGTTACCGTTGCGCAAGTACAGTTAAACCCCGCTAAGATAGACAGGCCCCAAAAAGTGCTTTTCTGTCATCTAGCGGCATTTTAAATCCATTTTATGGGGTGGGGGAGGCCACTAATTTTGGCAGGGCTCAGTTGGGAATAACAAAAATGCACACAAAAGTATAAATAAGCGTGCCCATTTCAATGTTTTCAGAAATATGGAGATACGGCGAAATTAGATGTTTAAAAAAAAATCGTGGGACGTCTTTGTTCATGTTAGTCTGACGCTAGGAAGATGTCTCAGATTAAGAGTTAGTTTGAAAACAGGGAGAAAACAGAAAGATTGATCAGTGAAGACATTTCTTCCAGAATTTGATACTCTTCCATTTGAATACGAGCAACAGCCTCTCTCGACATAGTTTGCAAGTGTGGAGCCTAAAGCCGGTGTACTAATCGTATGGGGGCGGGGGAGGCTGTCAACAGGCAGGCTGCAGGCATATTACGAGGCTGCCGGTTGAAACTTACAGTGGATCTCCACGAGTCTTTGCCCTGCCTGACAGTCGGTGGGCAGGACACGGTCCGTGTCACTGCCTCGATCTGAACAGAGGGAGGGAGGGAGGGAAGGAGGGAAGAGCAGTTTAGAGGACACAATGAGTGGACCGGGAAAACAAAACACACCAACAATGCGCCCCCGCCCGCCCCCAAAAAATTAAAATAAAAACAAATTGTTCACAGACACAAATGAGATGAGGGGGGGGGGGATGGGGGAATATGTAAAGCTAAGCCTGCCCGTGAGAGGACACTGTTTGGTTTGGGCGATTAGGCTAACTGCTGAGGATTAAGGTAAGCACTGCTCAGTACGCAAGTACAGCAATAATCGGCGTCGTCGTGTGGTGGGATGGCGGAGAAAATGTCATGAGAAAAACAGAAAGGAATGGCCACCCTGAATTCGGTGGAGAAACAATGTGTGCTTGGGACAACGATCCAACCAACAAAGCTCAACTCGGCACTATGCAGCCAAAAAAAAGGCACCAGTCCGAAAGCCGCTGCGCTCTGCTCCGAAGATCGACCTTCTCATCACACGGCTCGTCAGCATGCACGCACTCCTGTTACGTGACGCTCACAGTCCCCCGAAATAGCAGCGGCATCACCGATGGAGGGGGATCCCTAAAAGGACAAACCTTCCCCGGCATTGGCCGACGCACCCAAACGACCGGCCCAAGCGCCATTTATTCCGGGCTGCGATGATGCCGACCCACATTTTCCTGCTGAGCGACCGGGTCGTGCGCGCCGTCGCGCTCGCCGAGATCCCGCCGTCTAAATTAGGGCGCCGCGCTGCCGCTGACGCGCCAGTCGATCTGGGGATCAAAAATAGCCAAGCGCTCCGAGGGCTGCCGCTTGACCAAAAGGTGAGGGGGGGTCACTGTGTCGAGACGTGAGGTTGAACGGGCTGCCACAGCTGTTTGGTGCTCAGAGGGCTTTGACGCCGCTATTATGCAACACGGAAGCACGTCGGGAATGCCTCTGCGTACCTTCTGGCTATTTTGTGAGCAATCAGACACACTCCAGATTTTTTTCCGAGGAGACGATGATGTGATGACAATCCATTTTTTGACAATGACAATCCGTCCTTCTCGGCACAATACAGTGGGGTCAAGAGCCACACGCTTTTGTAGCGTCCATGTGACCATATACACCGACGTCAGTGTTGGAAAGCGTCAACGCTTGGGAGGAGAAATAAAGCTCATGTTGAGAGCTGTCCAAAGTCACCAACTCATCAATTATCAAATTCATCAAAAAACTATTGACAATCAATGAATGGTTTGGAGCAGGGATGCCCGAAACGTAGATCGTGATATTTTTGTATTAGTGCAGACTGCACCCTAATCATCCCGTCACTTTCACAAAAAATAAAATAAAATAAAATAGTAATAATAAAATAAAAAAGCATGTCACCTCTAACCAACGGTGGCGCATGATCTGCATCACCGGATGTTTTTAGCAATTGCATCTCGTGACGAGCGCTGCTGCGATACATCTTTTTCTTTAATTATTATTCTTATTATTTTCATTCAAAGTTAGTTTCATCTGCAATGCACTGATGGCACTGGGAAAGAATGGGAATCTGGAGTGCCAAGGAGAACCATTTTAAAACGCTCCATGCACGTACGACAGTTACCGAACTAAAGACGCCGCAAAAGTACGTCCCGTGCCTCCGCGTCAGGTTTCTGTACAAAGGGAGGCAGCCATTTGCTTTTCACAAGCTCACAAACTACTGCGTCTACTTGATTTGTTTTCATACTCTCTCACCCGCACAGATGCATCTACATATACTTTCCACCAACAAAGCCAAGTAGGAGTGACGTCACGCCGTCATCGAAAAGCCTCCAAACATCACTTGCTGGCGTCGACATTTACCCAAGAGCGTCTGCGCCATTAATAAGAATAAGAACAGTGCGCTGTCAAAATCTGCTCGGCAACTTAGCATAGCACCGATTAAACTTGTCTGTAGTATGTAACAATCAGAGACATCCAATCAGCAAAGGCTTCCGTGCCTCCGCGTCAGGTTTCTGTACAAAGGGAGGCAGCCATTTGCTTTTCACAAGCTCACAAACTACTGCGTCTACTTGATTTGTTTTCATACTCTCTCACCCGCACAGATGCATCTACATATACTTTCCACCAACAAAGCCAAGTAGGAGTGACGTCACGCCGTCATCGAAAAGCCTCCAAACATCACTTGCTGGCGTCGACATTTACCCAAGAGCGTCTGCGCCATTAATAAGAATAAGAACAGTGCGCTGTCAAAATCTGCTCGGCAACTTAGCATAGCACCGATTAAACTTGTCTGTAGTATGTAACAATCAGAGACATCCAATCAGCAAAGGCTTCATTCTTAATCGTTGCATGTGATCACGGAGTTCACCACTCAACAAGTTTGTGCAAAACTTCTGCGTGTCCAGGCAGTCATTCCTCTCCATCTGCGATCGTCACGATAATGCCGTCTCCCACTCCCTGACACAGGTGGCGCCAGAACCTGGCCCAACAAATTATCGGCGCCAGCTTAAGCACCACAGCTAGAGCTAGCGCCACTTGTGGAAAAAGAAAAAACTGGCGCTAACCTGGGCACTGGCCGGGAACTAGCACGAGCACAAGGGCCATCAATAAAAGCTAAATTAGTTGTGGGGATCACCTTCCACCGACGGTTCGGCAAGGGCGGCAAAAACCCATCGGCCACAAGCCGCTTCTGCTAGTCCACGTTCAAACGTGGAAAAGCCCAAACACCTACCTGCATGTCTTTCGTTGCGATTTCCCCCGGGGTGGGCCAACTGTTGGTGTCGCCAAAGTCTCCGACCTGAGCAACACAGCAAAGCACGGTCTGAGTGAGTCCTTCGGCAAAGGTGACGACGCGCACGATGACGGCAAGTGCCAAAGATGGCAGCGCTTTGTGAAATTCCAACACGTTCCACATCCTGTTGCGTGGCGTTTAGTACAGTCACCGTGTATAACTTTTGTATTCCGAGATTCACAGCAAGACGACTTTTGGTGAAAGCCGCAACGGGATCGAAGCCACAAACGATGAGAGGACTTTCTTTTGGAGTCAGCCGATCCTCCATGAAGTGTCTCCAGTTGCTCCTGAATGCTGCCGCTCGCCCCTTGACCGGAGCGCCTCACTCCTACTCTGGCATCCTTCACTGGCTCATTTTCGAGTTCTTTTGAAGATCTAATGATTTGTTTTCAAGTCTTGAAACGGCCTGGCCCCACCTTACCTCTCGGAGCTCCTACGCCCCTGCCCAACGTCTCACGTCTGCGGACCAGACACCATTAGACGTACCGAGACCTAACCGAAGGCTCAGAGGGAGCCTTTTCCGTTGCCGCTCCCTCTCTTTGGAATGAACGTTGGGCAAGCCGCCCTCGCTGCGCTTCTTTAAAACTCAATTTTATTCTTTGGCTTTTGACTCAGCATGAGACTCGATTTTTAGTTTTGACAGTTTTTGTGCTTTCTACGTTCTTTATTATCCATTTCTTGTTTTATTGTATGAATTATTTTTTTTTTTGCTCCGGGTACAGCGCTTGGTGTAGCGGCGGTTGTTTTCAAGTGCTCTAGAAATACACTCGAGTTGAGTGGAGATGCATGCAGAGTAATCAACACTTTGAACAGCCTGGAATCGAAGAATCCATTCCTACCTTGCCTCCACGTCTGGCCTTGGGAGGGTTGCCTGCTCTCACCACCCTGGCGGGACCGGTCAACTCTGTGGAGACAAGATGTGTGCGTTAAATTCCCAAATATCAGCTGATAACAGCGCAACACAGGCAGAATGGATGGGGGGTCCCGAAACACGAAAGCAGAAAACGCTACGACGGCTTGCAGATCTATATCAATCAGTGTACACAAAGTACCAGGAAATGTGAGTTCACTGGACTTCAGCCCTTCAATCATGGGTTCAGCTGTGAAGATCCGAGTTATGGTTCCTGGCCCTCTCGAAAGCAGGTTCTTTTTGTCCCGCTAAAAATTCCACGATAGAAATACTCAAGGTCCTGCCAAAGCTCCTTGACTTATCATTTGGGGAAATCCTTTTTTTTGCAAACACTGCCCACCTTTGTGCTTGGTTATCAGTTGCAAAACGACGGCCGATTTCGCGGTGACCTTACGTACTAGCTTGGGGCTTAAAGTCTGTTCTGGCTGCAGACAAAATGTACAAATATGCTCTTTGCCCTCAAATACTGCAGGCAAGACTCGGTTGAGATTTGCTGGAAATTCGTCGGGTTTTCCCTCTGATGTTGGCGTGACCGATGGAACACCGATAGCCCTCAAACTGACTTCCACAAAGAAAGAAAGGCGGGCAGAATCTTTGGAAGGCTGATGTCATTTCGCTGTCCTACACGTGGGTGGGTACGCTTGCGGTTTAAGAGACATCTTGGAGCAGAGTTGTTTCTTCATCAGCTTATCGGGCTCAATCATTCCTCACATTCCAGAACTAAATACAAAACGGGGCTTTCAATAATCTGGTGGGGAAAAACAGGAAACTCGTTTTCCTGACACGTACAATGAGTCTCAGATAGAGGCGCTTTACATGTAGTGGGTTGACTTTTTGACGACTTCAAACAGTTGCAGGTTCTCAGAGTATATTAAGTCTCATTTTGGGATTTCCGCAAAGGACTCAAAAGACACAGGTGCCCGGAAAGTCAAGCGGGAAGAACGACAGAATAGCGCCTGAGGGTGTGACGTCTTGACATGAAAGGCGGCGCGACACGCGCTGAACTTGCGGGAAGAGGTGCTCGTTTGCGACAAACGCATTCATAAGAGTGAGGAACGCAGGTCGCGGGAGCGGAGCTCAACATCAACTGCGGTTGTCCTGGAAGGCGATCGCCACCCTCCCGCAGTTTCTTTCACCTGGCAGGTGCTGCTACTATGAGTCACTCACGACGTCACAAGCATGATTGGAAAGTCACTTGAAAACCTGTTTTCCCCGGAGTCCAGCCCTCGCAGACGGAATCAAGTCTGTACCTCCCTCTTGGCAAGAAAATAAATGAAAAAGACTTCATGGAGACAATAGAATCCAACCGCATTGTTCTTGAATCAGGCAGATGAATTATATCTTAAGAGCCGGGTCCGACAATAACAGTGGCCCAACGGCCCTGGGCCAGTAGGGCACTGTGTCGAGCCACCACGGGCTTGACGGAAGCTGGCCCGACCAGCCAAACACAAATATGTTTAAAATAAAAGTCAAGTATTTTGAGTTGTATCCACTCATATCCGTCAGCTACACAGAAGTGCGATTTCCTTCCAGGCTAGATGCTAAATGGGAATTGATCGAAATGTAACTTTTTAAAATGACATTAAAATGAACAAGAAATGAAAGAAAACACGGTGTGGCGGGTTTTTTTTTTCCCCCCCGCGCGACTGTATTGTATGGTATGCACGACGACAAATATCATGAAACGCACGGCGCCTTTGGCTACGACAAATCGTGAATTTGAGTGAAGTCCAGAAATGCACTTCGGGGACAAACCAAAGCAGATTATTTTGAAAATGAGACACCTCTGGCTTTCACTCCTCGTTTCGAAGAAACAGGTCATCTGAATGATGAGGCTGTTGGTGGTTCCAGGGGGGTTGGGGGGGGGGGATGCTGCATTATGAATTATGTATGTACAGCCCTGTTGACCGTCTGCATCGTTAAACCAATCTGTAGCGCCGGAGGGCAGCGGCACGTCGGTCAGACGGATCTAGACGTCGGAAAAAACGAGAAGCTCCTTGGGCAGAACGGTGTGCGTGATGTCCTGCCTCGCGGGGACCAGAGTACACGTCCATTGGGGGCGCAAGGGCGGAAGATTCTAACTGTTGTCTGCCCCCGCCGCCAGGAGCTCGCTCAAACAGGTGACGTTAGAAAAGCACAGAGCGAGGCTGCTCGAAAAAGGTGACGGCGGTGCCGAACATCCACGGCAAAGCATGAGAACGCCGGCCGCGCTGGCAACGAGCGCACATTCCACAACGCGGCGGCCAACAAACAAGAGCTTTGTCTCACCGAATCCCTGCATGTCTCGGCTTAGAAACGCTGGAATGATCTTTTTCATCAGCGCCGCAAATAAACTTGCGCGGCTATTCTGTGCCACTCCGTCGGGCCCTTGCCAGAACTTCACATTAAAAGGGTCGCCGGGTTTGAAATTGGTTCACGGCGAGATATGATGATGGGCTGCTACGAAGCCCGGCTCGATTCAGCCAACTCGAAACACGGGGTAAACCTTGACTATTTTATACAAGGAGAGGTGATACCTGCAAGCGCAGCTTTCAGTCACGCAAAGCGAGGCCAAACACGCTCACTTCAACGCCGTCGGACGGCAGGAGGGAAGCCGGTCGGTCTCTCCCTGGCTCGCGAGCCCCAAATATGGAGGAAACAGTCAATGAGTTACGACGGGCCTGTTTCGCCAGAGTCGCAACGGCACGTGATGACATCGCCTCGTCACTTCTCATTTGCCTTTGTGGACAAAGTGGCGCAAGTATTCAACGGCGTGTCAAAATGGCCGTGACGAGAGAGAGGGCATGAACTTCAGTCATGAATTGTTTGGGGGGGGGACCACCCCCCCCCCCAGGAATTTATTGGCTGAGGGGAGGATTTTTGATGCATTTGAAGTGCACATTACGCATTTGGCAGATTTCATAAAACGTATAAACGATTAAAACCCCACGAACAAGCAATCACTTAAAAATGTCTGATAATGACTCGCACGCTAATCCAATCAATTTGCAGGTCAGTCGAGAGGGACAGACACAGTTGCAAACGTGAGCTTCTGTCCCTTTACGAGCACAAACTAATCATCCTAATTTTTTAAAAACTGTTTTGGATGTGAGCTCTCCAGAGAGAGGGCCCTGGAAGGTTCCTCGATGCTGACACTGAGCCGACCCGGCACGCCATCGGTGTGACCGGCCCACACCCACCCGAGCTCTATCGCCAAGCGCACACTCAAGCCTGCGGCAGATAAAGCAGCCTGAGCTGAATCACTTGACACAAGAACTCATCTCAAACAGCTGATAGTGTGTGTGTGTGTGTGTGTGTGTGTGTGTGTGTGTGTGTGTGTGTGTGTGCGTGTGTGCACACACGCAAAGGTGGAGTCAAATGACACTTTCAAAATGGAATCAACGTGTTTGGCTTTGGAGTTAGCACATTAGCCAACGTGGAATTCACACTGCAGTCACTTTTGGAGCTGATCAATGAAAGGAAAAAAAAACAAAACACGTTCTCACTGATCAAATCACAAGCTTGACCAATCCATCTAATCTATTTGAACAACTTGTTGATTGACTGTACGGTCAACCCCTAATATTTGCATAGAAATGAAAAAAAAATCTCCCCAAAATACTCATAAACACAGCCCAAAACTAAACATATTGTGGGAAAATTGTGAAAATATTAATTTTGACTGTATTATACTGTGAAAATGTGGATTATCGCTGTTGTAAACGAGAGCGGCTTTGCTGTCAAGTCAAAGTCAGCTTTCTTGTCAAATACGCTCGGTGTAAAACATACAGCACAGACGAAAGGGGGGGGCAGAACAGGGCGGTGGTTGAGTCTCCTGACCGCCTGGTGGAATAAACTGTTCTTGCGCCTGCTGGTTTGAGCACAGAGACCCCGCAGTCTCCTCCCTGACGTCAGCAGGTCGAAGAGCCTGTGCGATGGGTGGGTGGGGTCACCTGCGATCTGGATGCTCATGTTTCTTTTCACCAATTCGATTGACCAGATCTGCTAATTAGGACCTAATACCTGAGCAAGGATTTTGCAGAAAATGCTAAATATCTGCCAATCCGATCCAGTCCAGTCCAGTCCAGTCAGTCAAGTCTCAGAAGTACTGCAAGATTTTTACCTCCACTTGGAAAAGGCCCGAATTCCTGTCTGCATTGTGTAATAACTCGAAATGTTGAGATGGGGGAGCGGCCCTGTTGAGATGGGGGAGCGGCCCTAATGCGGGTCAACATGGAATTCCCAAACTTGCCGACAGCTGACCAATCAGCTGAGCTCACGTGCGCCATCATCTGACTATCGCTGTTCACCCCCCCCCTGTCGTGTCTTCCCCCCGTAAAACCCTGCTCTGGGGTATCTGCAAAAGGGGAAGATCAATAACAGCAAGTCTGCGATCTTTTCGCACGTACTGCATTGTATTATGTTTACCGAACCACCAAAACAGGGCAGGATTGTCAGGGAAGAAGTGGATGGCCACAAAAGGAGGAAATGGGTGATGGAGGTGTGTGTGTGTGTGTGTGTGTGTGGGGGGGG
>NW_017804842.1:697340-702784 GCF_001891065.2 Hippocampus comes
CACAATCAGGAAAAAAAAAAAGTCCAATCGCAATCGGATTGGATGCCTGACGTGCGCTTTGATGCAATGTTGCAACATCGCTTTTACGTCCCAATCACCCCCTTCAATTTTCTTTCTTTTTTATCAGTCGGGACTGAACGTTCCCATCAGCTAATGGCAGAACTTTGCCATTTTTTTTTTTAAATGTGCGGTTGATTCTTACCGATTCGAAGCAAACGGTAGCGTTCACAAAATAACACTCATTTTTGAAGCAGTTCAGGACTACAAAGAAATTATACACATTTTCAAACGATATGTTCTTTTAAACACTCTGCTGTTGGGGGTAAAAAAAAAAAAGGCATTCCGGAACACATTCAAAAACCGAGCATGACCCGAAGTGCATGTATAAGATTAAATATAGCACATCCATCCATTTTCTAGTGCGCTTCTCCTCACGAGGGTCGCGGGCGTGCCGGAGCCTCTCCCAGCTGACTTGGGGCAGGAGGCGGGGTACGCCCTGAACCGGCTGCCAGCCAACCGCAGGGCACACAAAGACAACCAACCATTTGCACTTAAGTCACGCCTAGGGACAATTTCAAGACTTCTATTAACCTGCCATGCATGTTTGTGGAATGTGGGAGGAAACCGGCGCAGGCACGGGGAGAATATGCAAACTCCACAGGGAGACAGGAGCCCGGATTCAAACCCTGGCCCCTTTGCACTGTGAGGCGGACCCACTAACCAGGCAACATGGTGCCCTACCTCAATACAATTTCACCCGAGAGAAAAAAATAAATAAAACTTTAGGGCAGCGCAGCATGAACAGACCGCCGCCTTTACAGGACATGACTGATAGACAGTGCAACAGTCACATTTTGATCAGCCTGAATGATCATGCTAGAAAAACAGCAATGCCATTTACCGCTTTGGCTCCATCGAACAAGGCCGGGGAGAGGCCGTTTTCATATGCCGCTGCACCTTGCGCTTGCACCGCGCTCCTTTTCTTTCGTACCGCAGCGACATCCAGGTTCTCAGGACATCGTTTCAAATGAGTTTGACGGACTACCAAAAGCAGTCCGTTTGTTGACCACTTATGTCACACCCCTTCTATACCTTATGAAAATCCAAGAACACAAACCAGAAGTTGCATTCCAGAGTCATTATTCATGATGCTTTTTGTTTGTTTGTTTGTGTCAGCACTCACTGCCATGGCAACTCACCAGTATACTGTGACGCTGAGTGCTGTGGCTGGTTTTTGAAAAATTAAAAACCTCCCTTTGTGAATGTGTTCGTACAGCTAGCTTACTCATATGTTGTGACTGAGCAAGACTGTACGACTTGACTTGCTTGAAATTGGATAGATGGCACGTCCCAATCAAGGGTTGCAAAAAAACACGATACTGCACGGAAAGCCCACAGCTCAATATTCAGACATGCAAAAGTACAAAGGTGTAAACACACTGCAGTCGGTTAGTGTGTGCCTGTTTAATGAACACTTTACCGAGCGCATCGGTCGGAGCGTGTCCAAATGTGCGCAAGTAGGTTTGTGTCTGTATTCCATTGAACATTTGAACTCAAACGTCATTCTGATCAAATGCAAATATTCCTAATTTTGGCATTGTCTGGGTGCCAACTGACCAGTGAAGAATCAGTGGCCACAGAAAAGAGCCCCCCCCCCAGATGTCAAAACATAGTCAGTGACGAGTTTATCACACGTGAATATACTCGGAGAATAAGTGATGTGCTTGGCAATGCCGCAAGAGTTCAATCTTCGGCGATTTTACATTCAAAGTCCACCAGACTGCCAGATGCTTCATGAAACAGCTGGACAATTCCAACACAAGCGGCAGCGTGGCGGGGGGGAGACAAATGGCTGAAAGACACGTTGTCTTTCCGCACACGAGGCCCCGTTGGAAGGTTTAAAACCGCCTCATCTCGATCAGCACAACTTTGTTTGGACAAACACGATTACCGATCATCTGCCCTCCCTCAAAAAAAAAAAACCCAACACCACCACGTTACTAATCACGATGTGGCGCGTTCATGAGCGAAATAGGATGACTTGCACGTAGCCTCGTTAGCATCGCCGGCTAACTGGTAGCCTGGGAGAGGTTGGCGACGCACAGGCCACATGACAGCCGCGTAAATAAACCAGAGGGGCAAAAAACCGATGCCACAAACAATAAAACAAGGGCGCGATTGCAGCAGAGGTCCGTTTAGCCAGCTAGCTCGTGTCGGCTAGCTGAGTTTTACCATGCCTTCCACACGTGCAGTGAACACGTGATGTCTCAAAACAAACCTGCTCGCCTTTTTGAGACGATTAAACAGCAGGATAATCGAGGAATAACCGCAAAGTTGAGAACGTTTACGACGGGGCAGCCGTTTTTCAGAGTAGTGAGTGGCAATGAAAGCAAATGTTTGTGTGGGGGGTGGGGGGAGGTGAGCTAGGCCCGTGCTATTGTTAGCCGGGGCGGGCGTCTCCACTCTTTTTTCTTCTCGCATGAAGCCACTTTTAAAGATGGACCCCCGGAACTCACGGCCACTCGAACTCACCCCGTGTGTCAGCTACTTTAATTCAACGCGGTGTCATTCCCGACGAAATGTCCACTCGAGTCGCCCTTTTATCGATTTTGCGTGCACGGTTGTGACGTAGCACTTTCATCCATCATAACTTTTGAGGCAAAATAAATCTAACAAGTCACTTCTCAAAAGTGTGCGCGTGTGATGGCGTCCCAAGTGCAACGAGACACCCCATGGCAACACTTGAGTGACCCTGGATTCCAGGAATAGACTCCCCGAGTGGAGAAGGGGGTGCATGCATGCGCTTCGAATATATCCAGCAGGGCTTGACATTTAAATAGCATGAACGCTACCTGGCCCACCTGAAAGACAGCTGCTGGACTGACCCACGGATACGCGAATGACAGGCGGGGGAACAAACATGAGGGTGGGGGAGTACCCACCGTGATGTGCTTGTCCGTTCACGCTGACCACGGTCACCGCGTTCATTTTCCTAGTCCACGGGTTCACCTTGGGCGGGGGGGCCTCCGAAAGGTCCTTTCGGCTTTTACCGTCATCCTCGCCGGCTTTGACCTCGCTGTCACAGCCCCCCTCGTTCCCCTTCGTGTCCCGCATGGGGCTTCCGGGGTTCAGCCCGAGCCTGTTTGCGTTGTCGCTGCCGGGCTCCAGCTCCTCCTCCTCAGCTAAACTCCCCGCCTGGCCCCGCTTGGCCCCGTCGACCTCAAGCTCCGACTCCGGTTCGCCGCGTCTCACTTTGCCCCGCTCCTCCGCTTTGATAAGCGGGTTGCCCGGCAGGAGAGCCTCCACCTGAGTGGCCATTTGCAAGCGCCGTGGTTCTCCCACCCCCTTCGAGATTACCAGTCCTCTCCTCCCCCCCAGTCCGAATGCGCTCGAAGGGGAAAAGTGAAGTTGTTCGGCGGGAGTGTGGCGCTCCTATGTCGCTCTTAGACGAACCGAGCTTCAGTCCAAGACACGGACGCGTCCACGGTTGTTTCAAACATGAACAAAGGCAAAAAGAACCGCGTCCGATAGGCCTTACGGGGGGAGAACAACCCTACCTCCGCCGATAGCAGCAATATGGTCGCTCTCCACCACGCGATTCCAGGGGGCGAGCATGTACGTCGTCTTGGGGGAGTAGGTACGTACGGTCGGGAGCGCGCATCCGTGGTACGTCATAACAATGCTGCGTTCATGTTTTCTGGTGAAAAGAAAACGCCATTTCAAACATGAAATCCTTTTAATAGGAATCGATTCCAATTTGAAACGCTTTTAGAGCTTTAGTATGTGCAACTTCAAATTACAATTTGCACAATATGACTGTTGCCACGTAATCGTGTTGAACAAATCGCAGTTTATTTGAAAATGTATTTTTCTGAGAAAGCGAACGCGGCACCAAAGCTTATAACACGTCATAGTAATGCTACGTTCAGCGCCCTCGGGTAAAAAGATTGCTATTTTTTTCCAGTTTTCCAGAACCTTTTTTTTTTTTGTAAGAGTTTCTTTTCCATTTTGAAACCCTGCTTACAGCAATCCCGTTTTTTAAATTTTAAACAACATCGTTCGCAAACTGCTCGTTTTTAATTACGATACATACTTCCATTAACGTGGAAGTACTGACACGTAATCGTGTTAAACTCATGGTAGTTTACATGTACAGTATATGAATTTGTATTTTCCCTTATAGATCCAACGCAGCGCCAAACATTCGGTTTTTGAATTTGTCGCGTCTTTAAATCACTTGAACTACTTAAACTCCAACCACAAAAAGTCAGCTGACACAACAGAATGGGAACAGGCGAAACCTTTGTTGGACGTTGACGGAATAAACAAGTACAGAGTTGACGTATCTGAAGTAGCGTGTCCTTGAACGCCTCTTTCGTGACCCCCCCCACCACCACCACCACCACCACCGACCAAGCACGTGTCCACGCCGTGTGCGTATTTCTCTCAAAGTAACACTACTTTTGTTGTCTTGATGTTTTGATGTTGTACTTTGTAATCGCCAGTAACATAATGACAACAAAGCATCCTGTCATGTTCCATTGTATGCACTCCGAAGAGTGTCTGGGTGCAAAAAAAGCATAATTTAGCAATGGGTTTATGTAATACAGTATGTAATGTACACGGGGACATGCAGGCCAAAGTGGACAGTACAGAGTAGTGCGTTTCACTGGAGTCCAAGGTCATGGCAACATTCAACTTAGAGGCAATGGTTTAAGGATGACAACTGACCCCCTGCGGTGTACAAAAGAGGGCGAGTCCATGCACCTGAGCGGCACCCTTGCTGAAACAAATATTCAGTTTCAATTGGTAGCAAAACTGGATGTAAACCAGAAAAAAACTTCCATGACTCCAAAAGAAATGGAAGTCACATGACACCTTCTGGCATCAGCAGCGTTTTCTCATTGGATTCGATTGCACTTAAAAAAAAAAACTCAATTAACTCTTGCTTTCAAACACAGTGGGTGTACATGTGCAGTGCTTTGTTGTTGACACTTGATTTCTGTCTGCATTGTTCGTATGATTGCTTTGTTCCAGTATAAAGGACTCAATGAGGACAACAAAGACAGCCAATGGTGGATAATCAATAATCACTCTCAGGCTGCTAGCACGCTTCAGATCCAGGTTGTTCCTTCTCCCGCTGAGGGCCCCCGGACGACAAACGGGTCGCCGCGGGACTCTATGGTGGCGCGCTCCGCTCTTTGTATGCGACCGCTCGAGGGACATGTAAAGCTCGGCGCCATTGTCCGCCGCGCTGCACCTTTTTTGGAGTCGTAATCGCCAGTGAAAACAGAACAAGTCAGCAGCTGGTCAGCAAGTCGCAGTTGAAAGCCACTAAATGGCACATTTGCCCCGTAAGCAGGACCAGGTCGGGTGGGGGTTTATGTACACACACACACACACACACACACACACACACACACACACACACACACACACAAACT
>NW_017804842.1:702953-703993 GCF_001891065.2 Hippocampus comes
TTTGCACACACACACACACACACACACACACACACACACACACACACACACACACACACACACACAAAACTCCCACCGCGGCCCAACATACAGTTCGTAAATGGTGGATGGTGGGTCACTTTGTCTCCCACTGTAATCCAAGGCCCGGCAGTAGCATTAAAGGGATTCTTGATTGGGTTGATTCTTGGCACTTATGGAATAGGTCTGTGTATAAAAATGCTATCAGCACTAAAATTGACCCTCCTGACAAAGTCAAGTGATCTTTCACGTCTGTTTTTTAATGACTACTTTCAGCACATGTTAATGACGGCCATAATTAATGGGTGGGGCCTCCTTCATTTCCACACATCAGCCTGACTACGTCATTGACGAAAGGAGGCAAGCGTTGCAAACTTGTTTCCTGGCCTTGCTTTGTCACATTCGGTTGTCACCTATTGTCTGAAAAAATGCGATCAATCATCACCAAAATTTGGGTGCACAGCCTTGCTCACATCCGCTTCAGACTGTCAATATATAAAAGTGATCGACACAATATTTGAGATTTTATGAACATTAAATGTGTGTGCTTATCTAAAAGCATTTTGCTGCATTCTCACTAAAGGTTTGGAAGGATTGTTGGGATTTTGGATGATCCTCACTGAACTGCGTGAAGCACCTTGAACTCATTATTGGAGTTGGCGTGCAAGATGATGAACTGACCAAGGCACACCCTGCTGCCTTGTGATTGGCCGGCATGTTATGGTGCCCGACTTCTGATGGAAAGAGGACGCGAGACCTGTCGAATTGGAGGTGTGCTAAAAGATGGCCGTGTCCCCATGCAGTTGCCGTGGAGGCACTGCTATAGAGCAGTGACTTGTGCTGTCTTGCCAAGCTTGTTTCAACCTGTGTGGCCCTTTAAGCAACACTTCCTCTGCGCTCTTTGCGGGAGAGGACTGACAGTGGTGTTCTTTAGGTTCTGTTTGTGTGTGTGTGTGTGTGTGTGTGTGTGTGTGTGTGTGTGTGTGTGTGTGTGTGTGTGTGTGTGTGTGCGACACACACGG
>NW_017804842.1:704115-712670 GCF_001891065.2 Hippocampus comes
GTGTGTGTGTGTGTGTGTGTGTGTGTATGTGTGTGTGTGTGTACGCAACACTTGCAGAGAGAGTTTAGTGTCAGGGAGTGTCCTCCCTGAAAGAAGCTGATAGGAGTTCAGATCCAACGACCCTCCTCGCAAACATATGCAAATGAGCACATGTGTACCCTGATGTGACCTCACTGAAATTAACCTCATGACTGCTTGACTGCTAATCATAATTATGGTTAATACAATAGCCGGCTTTACATGGCGACTTTTTTTCGATTTGATTGAAGATTTCTGGTCACATGCCACGTGATCTTTTCCAATCCGCCGTTGACATGCTCCACTCAGGTAAACAGATCAGCTGTGTGACATGCGGAAATCGATGTAAACATCACGCGATTTATCAAGATGATTTTATGCTGTCTTTTTTGAGCATAGTAGTTGTGATACACTTTTATTGAGGCAACATCTTGATAAGTTCCGTCTATTTATTTACATCAAGCATGGGCGGACTGGACGCAGTTTGGCTATTCTGATTAAACTGTCAACCTGACGTGCGTTCACATTGTCAAAAATAGTGTACCACCCCTGTGAATCCGAATGAAATACCATTCGGATTCAACCTTTTCAGTCAGATTAAGCTGTTCTAATCAGAATACATTGCTCCATGTAATCGACTGATTGAAGAGAATGGAAAAGACCAGTGGGGTAAGCGCTAGTCGTCTCCCTCTAGTGGTATGCTACAGAATCACAGCCAACGTACAGTTCTGTTATATTACACTTTGAATTGAAAACATTTTTCTTTCATCTTGAAGATGTTGGGTGATTGTTTTAAAACATTTATTAAGGCACACATTTTATTCAACTTCTGCAGTGGTGCCTTGAGCCCCGTCGATATTTTTTTTCTGATGAGGCGTCATAATCATGCCCTCGCCCCAGGCATGCAGTGTGCTTTCCACGCCACTGAGTGCATTGCAGGCGCGGATTTAGTATTCTTAAAGGTCTGAGTGCAGTCTAGAGTCCACTAGGACTAAGGGGATCACTGTTGCGGCGTTTTAGCGTCCTCTTGGGGTTGCTCGTGGAACAGCACACGCCGAGCCCACGGGTTGAACCAAACTCCGTTTTTAAAAATGCGTTTTTTGATGCTGGACGTCACATAGCTCGGTATTATTACATTACATGAAAAGATTCCACATATGTAAAACATTTAAATCAATTCGGCATTATTTAAAACCCGTCACACTTAAATACTAACTGCTTTGGATTGACAGCAATTAGGTAAACAAGCATTTGCTTGTGCGCAATCCTCCAGTCATCGAGTTTGGCTTTGTGGGTGGTGCCTGATGTGATTACTTACAAGTCCAAGTACACCCACCCATTTATGACCGCGCACACACCTTGAGTCAGACAAGACACCCGCTCTTTCAAGCAGAAGCACGTAAAATGTCACTCGAGGGAAAAGTAGCTGTTGTGACGGGAGCTGCAGCAGGAATCGGCAAAGCCTTCAGCGAGATCCTCTTCAGGAATGGAGCAAAGGTAAACATTAAGAAAGAGAACTGCGGTGTTTGAGACTGCAGTTATTCGAGTAGGACTTATTGTTTGACATTTGTAAGTTGAACAGTAGCTTGGATTTAACTTCTTACTAAAAAGCAAAAAAAAAAAAAAAAAAAGCTGTTTCTTTAACTATCATCCCCCTGGGGAGTAGAAGTTTACTAAAGCAAAATGCAACGAAAAAATGTTACTCCCTGCGCTGGCTTGATAACAAGCCCAAAGGGTTAACAAAACGATCACACACACCGTATTTTTGTAAAACCTCCCAAAGAGATTGTTTCTTCTTCCCACTTACAAATTTAAACTGTTCTCGGGTGTGTTTCTTTTGGCAAAATATATCACGTATAAAGAATTAAAGTCCATCTGGAAAGTAATCGGATCACTTCATTTCTCCCAATTTTAGGTTAGAACCTTTTGAAACTGAATAAATTAACAAATAAGTTCTACACAACAGCCTACCATGACGACATTTTCTGGATTTAAGTGTGTGTATTTTCATACACACTGTTCTCGGGTGTGTTTCTTCGGGCAAAATATATAACGTATGAAGAATTAAAGTCCACACACACACCCACACACCCACATCCGCTCTCATAAACAACTACGATCCCGACGGTATTCAAACATCTCTCACTGCTTAACTGTTTCCAAAGATGAGCGTAAATACTTTTTAAAATGGTTTTGCTGAATGACCCGGAATAGTTGACAGCTTGGCGGCCCAAGTGAAAACTGCTCTGTTGATTCTGCAAAGCCACATTCATTCATTTCATTGGCAAGTGCAGACTTGTCCCTCTGACATAAAACAATTCGATATCAATTGATGAATTCCTCTGAGGAACGAATGTGTAGACCTCCAGTCCTCTTCCAGTGACGTCATGGGAAAAGTGTTGATCTGATAACCACGTGCATCTCGCCAGGTTGTTCTGTTGGACGTGAACGAAAGCGGCGGAAAGAGTGTGATGGAGGCCCTCAACAAGGAGGACAGTCAAGATCGAGCCCTTTTTCTCAGCTGCGATGTCCAGTCGGAGGAGCAGCTGAAAGGTAGCGTCGGCTCACTTTGCATTGCAACAAAGACGCAAAAAGGATGTTGTGGGATGAGGCATGAGAAATGACTCACAGGAGCAGGAGCACATGTCCCATGTTCTATTGCCTTTGAATGGAATGAAAGGTGTCCGTTTGACTGGTTTGCATTCTTCCCCCTGTTCAAACCTGCCTTCTAAATTACCCATAGTGTATCGAAAGCAACAATCGCGCAATCTTCAGAAAGTGTGCCTCGTGAGTCACTGATTAGCAATGGGGGGTGGAAAGGAGAACCCTGAAGAATTGCTTAGACTCCATTCTGTTGTATTTAACACATGATTGTAAATGAGACATTTTTCTTTTGTCACTATTTGAAACCGCTTAAAGCGGTCTTAAAACTTTCTTTGGTCAAATAACCCCAAGACTTATAGAGCACAACTTTTGGCCTCAATCAACTCGGCCTGTTTTGACTGGGCACATAGCCCATCTCATGCAAATAGCCACTGCTCACCCCTCAACTGTGAACACGCATACCTATACGTTGCGTTTGGGATGATTAGACAAACCTAATTTAAATGTGCAGTCTATATAAAATATTAGTGGGTTTAAGATTGAGCCGTGAGGAACTATACTATATATTTTTTGTTTGTTTAGCTTTATAAATGGGATCAAGCCAATCAATGTTGCAGCACAGATCTGCCATGTATCCAAAAAGCCAGAGTTATCGTTTCTCACTTTCAGGGTAGCTGTGATGCTATGTGAAACCAGATTGATGGATTGATAACATTTTTATCAAGGTGGTTGGCTGACAAACCTTTTTACAATCTTTTCTAGAAATGTTGCGTTTGGAATGGGTCTGTTTTTTTTTCTTTTAAAAAAGATGATGCATTGCCACCTTTTAATTAACACAAGGAGCACATAAAATGAGTTTCAGATTTTTGATATTCTTAGTTTATCACACTGTGGTTGGTAATCACCTCCTCCGTAGGGTCTCAGTCTGGGGATTGACTTGGCCTGTCCAGACTATGTAATTGTTTTTCTCCTTCCACCCACGGCCAAGCTGCCTTCAAGACGACCGCCGAGACCTTCGGAGGCATCGACATTCTGTGCAACAATGCCGGAATCCTGAACGAGAAAGATTGGGAGCGAACAGTGGGCATCAACCTTGTAAGAACATGTTCATGAGACACATCTGCTAGATTTTATGTCTTGTACATAAGAGCCAGCATGTTGTGTCAAGCTTCTTCGCTTTTTTCGAATCTTAAAAAAAAAAAAAAAAAAAAGTTTTACGTCCTCACTCCTCATATGCAATAAACTGCTGTTGCCTTCTATGGCTTTATTGTCATAGGTGGGCGTCATTAAGGGGACTTACGCTGCCCTAGAGCACATGAGCAAGTTGAATGGCGGTCGAGGAGGTGTCATTGTCAACACTGCATCAATAGCAGGTGAAGGTCTCCACTTGACTTTATTTTTTTTTTTTTATGGAGATTATTTCTTGGAAGAAGTCTAATGCACATGTTAGGTTTGGTTCAATTGACCCCACTGAAGACTATGCACTCATAGGCATTTTCCTGACATCTTTAAGCAAACTGTAGTAGAATGTGTTGCTCTCTATCGCAGGTATCAAACCACTACCGAGCTGCCCGGTCTACAGCGCCACCAAGAGTGCCGTGATCGGCTTTGCCAGAGCCATGGCGGTGAGCTTCTATCAGCGACATGCAACGCTGTACAACCAATGTGTAATTTTTTTTTCGTGTGTATGTACTAGATTGCTTCCACCATGGCGGGCTACGGCATTCGCTTTAACGCCCTTTGTCCAGCTTTGGTGGAAACTGAGCTGCTCGCCAGTTTAACAGAAAAACTGGGACAATTCACCGTGCTGGAGCAGCCCACCCGACAACTCCTAGACAAGCATGGGGTGATCAAGTAAGTTACTGGAGTGGGTTGTTGTTGTATTTGGGGGGGGAAAAAAGGCCGTTTTGAATTTTGTTGTAACAGTTTGACCAATTTACCTCACTTCATGACTTGGCAGCTTGGTAGGGCGAAGATCCATGGTCTTTTTTAAGCGTCACTTCTCAAGTGCCACTATTCATTTTCAGGACGTCCGTTGTGGCAGAGTGCCTTCTGGAGCTGGTGACGGATGAGACCAAGAACGGAGAAGCCCTGATGGTGTCCTCCAAAGGACAGATGTACGCCACGTTTCCTTCCATCCCTCCCCTCGAAGTGGAGCTCTCATAGTGCTCTGTCGTCTAATTTGACGTGTCTGCTTATTGAATGTATGATTGTACTGTACAATATATCCACAGGTGGCATTCCAGTTGAATGAATGTTAAATGTATTTTGAATGCTGTATTAAAAATCACTTGCTTCATCAAAGAGAAGGTACATGATTGGATTTCATTACATTTACCATAATTTCATTCAGTGGTATTGTACAAAAAGTTGTACTGCTGTATGATGTCAGTTGATTAATTTTTTTTGTCACTTTCGTCTCTTCTTTCCTACCCTCGATAGTATAGCCCATTAATGAATGGAGCAAGAAAACATTTTAGGTTCACTCGGGAAGAAGTATAACTTCAAAATACCAGTGCTAGCATTAGAGCACTGTAAATGAGCTAATTGCAGAACATTTTTAATACATTATATCTATGGTAAAAAGCAAACAAATGAAAAACTAGTCAGAGTAAGACAATGACCCATTTATTCCTGTAAGAGTTAAAATAGAAAATAATCTAATCCTGCTAAATAAAAGGCTTACAGATAAGATTCCAATGTGTCCACTTTGCCCATCAACACGCATTGAAAGGTTGATGACATAAGTGGTACGTTTTGCAGTGTTTTTTTTTTTTTTCACTCCGTGGGCATTGAGGTCGTCTAAATAAAATGTTTTAATTTTCGCGTTAGAAATAGTAGTTTTTGAACTTACCTAGTAAATTGAAAGATTTTAAAAGGACTGTTTCCGCCCGGTCTCGAACCGGGGACCTTTCGCGTGTTAGGCGAACGTGATAACCACTACACCACGGAAACTGAGCTACGCACCGACAATATATGCATTTGTCAAAAACAAATATAATTTTATGATTGGTTTGAAGACATACCGATGCCGGTTATTTGCTGTGTAGGACGTTTGCTATCGTCAATTGCATTGTCAAACAGCAATGAAAGCGAAGGGGTTGAATTTCCATTCATCACAGCTAAGTGTGACGACAGCGACACTTACAGGTCAAATGTTTACCTGCATGCGCAAGGGTGCGAGTTGTTATTTTTCAGACTAACAACACTCACAAAAACACATACGCACATTAAATGCATCTTTATTTATATAGCGCTTGTACAACAGCTGCAGCTGTAGCAAAGCGCTTTACAGAACAGTTAACACAAAATAACAAAATAATATAACAGAACACGTGACATAAATCATGGACAGTCATACAATCGTAACAGCTATTCCTGCTTGCGCCTTGTAGCTTGAAGCAGATAAAAGAGGAGAATATCAAAGTCTCCTTGCACCAAATAGATGATCACAGGCATCATGCTCAAAACGTGCAACAAAGAAACAAGAAGCTGTGGAGTCCATTGACGATAAGTGAAATTGGTTCACTTCTGTCAATTTTCTATCGGCTTCATTTCCAAATATGTATGCTTCATACCTTTGCATTTGGTCCTAAGTTAGTAAATTGTTTTATTTACGTTTTATATCCTTTGTAACCTCAATGGCATGTGTTTTGTGAATTTGTTTAAATTGTACACAATATCGTTATTCATTTTTTCTGCATGTTTTTTTTTTTTACATTGCTCATGGCTCCAAAAAGCCCCCAAAACAAAACAAACAAAAAAAGTCAGGCGCCTGCCAAATTCCGCTCCTCTTCGAGCTTTCCACTGCGCTGCCAAGCCAGCTTCTGCGCACGCGCACTTGCGCGCACTGGCGTTAAAGTGTTGCTCGAACCTCGAGCTCAAGTTATGATGGCGGTCGCGATGGACACTGATCAATTCCCTTACTTGCCGTCGGGGCCAGACCAAGGTGACCACTTTCTTATTGAAGATTAAACAACCCCCCCCCCCAAAAAAATTTTGTTGGCTCACGACCGCGCGTCGTTTGTTGCCGAAGTCCGGATGAATAAAGCTAACTTAAGCTATACGATGCTATGCTCGACTGTCTGATCTGAGTTGACCTGAGCTACGATAAGCTAAGCTAACCGCAGCCGACTCGTCGTCAAGGTCGCGGCGAGCTCGTCACGCTGCGCCGCTTTCGCCCAATGACGGCGAATGGCCTTGAACGGCGGTGCTTCGGCGCTCGCTCGCTTTCGCTGGCGTTTTTTTTTTTTTTTTTGCGTTTGGCCCCGTTGACGAGCGACTTGTGGGCCGACTACGCGGTTTCCCCCCCACCGCACGTTGAATTCCGCTCGCTCGTTGCTAAAAAGGCTCCCTGCAATTAACCTCCATTCATTTGCTGTATTATTGTCACCCTTGACCTAGACACTCACAGTCACCCTTGAGGGTGATTTGGAGGCTTTGGTCAAGCTAAAACGGGTGCTTTTCGGGATTGTGTGGGGTTGACCAAGGCATCTGTGTAAAATCGAAAAGATTATTTGATTTGCAAGAAAACTGGATGATCGAATCAGTTTACGAACAAATTCAAACCACCTGGTCATCAAAACTAGTTTGGTTGTCAACCTTATTTTTTTTTTGGCTCGTCTACCTCCAAACCTTTTTGTCACACTATTATTACACTCTACACAGTTTAGTACCCCTTCACTTGTACATTTCGATGATTGCCCTAAAATAGAATGCAACACAACTGATTATTAAATGAAAATCATTTGACTTTGTTTCCTTGATGCGAATATTGAATTCTCAGGCATTGTCTTCTTTGAAACTGTCTTTCGTTTGTTCTCCCCGCCGCAGTCAATCAGATGATCAAGGAGCACGGCAACCTGTTCACAGACAGCCTGTGCAGCGTCTGCAATGCCGTCCTCATCTCAGAGTCGCAGAAGCTGGCTCACTATCAGGTCGGCGTCCTGTTTTTGAGCGGCGAGCATTTGTCGTCATGGATCACCGGTGGGGTCGTTTAACATGTGTTCGTATTTTCGCTCTCTTTTAGAGTAAGAAACACGGCAACAAGGTGCGACGTTACCTTTCCATCCAAAGTGAGAATGAGCCAGAGACAAAAAAGTTCAAGTCCCTATCCTCTGTCAGCGTAAGCGAAGTCGCTCTCTTTTTTTGTGGTTGTTTTTACACGTACCTATTTGTCATGCAGGTGAGACAAGGGTAGCCAGCGGTTGGAAAATTACCTCAAATTTTCTGCCGAATGTGAAAAGTTTTGGATCTATTCCAAATGGGAAACTTTACATGCGAATAACTGAACTACCGGGGGAGTAGCGAATTGCAGAAATGCCTGACGAGTCGCCAGACTGCGCCCTGCCTTCTTCCTCTCCTTGGTCTATTTGCATTTGGAAAAGGCTCACTTCACTGAGTGTTTGTGTTTGTCTTTCAGCACGACACCAACAATGGTGAGTCAGACCCGATGAAGGCTTGCAAAATGTGCAAGATGACCTTCACGTCCCCCGTGATGGCACAGTCTCACTACCAGGGCAAGATCCACGCCAAGAACCTCAAACTGAAATCGGTGGACCCTCACACCTGTACGTACACAACCAGGGTGTCCCCAGTTCACGACCCGCCCAATAAAGAATCACACTTAGAAACTCAGAACACTCATCTCAAACCATCTTTCCCTCTTCTAATGTATAAAAATGCCATTGTTTTTTTTTTCCCGATGAAGTAGGACATAATTATGTGGTTATTTGAAATACACAGTTTGTTTTTCTCGTTGTTTTTTTTTTTGTTTTTGTTTTTTGTTTTGTTTGACAGTAAACTGGACTGGGAGTGGCATTAATCATCTTGAAGACTCTTTTGCGCTTTTACCGTTGTTCTTCACCAGTAGCCCAACAGGCTGCACCAGCTCCATCCAAGAAGAAAGCAGCAGCAGCAGCAGCGGTGGTGGA
>NW_017804842.1:713931-739904 GCF_001891065.2 Hippocampus comes
TTTTTGCGTTTGGCCCCGTTGACGAGCGACTTGTGGGCCGACTACGCGGTTTCCCCCCCACCGCACGTTGAATTCCGCTCGCTCGTTGCTAAAAAGGCTCCCTGCAATTAACCTCCATTCATTTGCTGTATTATTGTCACCCTTGACACTCACAGTCACACTTGAGGGTGATTTGGAGGCTTTGGTCAAGCTAAAACGGGTGCTTTTCGGGATTGTGTGGGGTTGACCAAGGCATCTGTGTAAAATCGAAAAGATTATTTGATTTGCAAGAAAACTGGATGATCGAATCAGTTTACGAACAAATTCAAACCACCTGGTCATCAAAACTAGTTTGGTTGTCAACCTTATTTTTTTTTTGGCTCGTCTACCTCCAAACCTTTTTGTCACACTATTATTACACTCTACACAGTTTAGTACCCCTTCACTTGTACATTTCGATGATTGCCCTAAAATAGAATGCAACACAACTGATTATTAAATGAAAATCATTTGACTTTGTTTCCTTGATGCGAATATTGAATTCTCAGGCATTGTCTTCTTTGAAACTGTCTTTCGTTTGTTCTCCCCGCCGCAGTCAATCAGATGATCAAGGAGCATGGCAACCTGTTCACAGACAGCCTGTGCAGCGTCTGCAATGCCGTCCTCATCTCAGAGTCGCAGAAGCTGGCTCACTATCAGGTCGGCGTCCTGTTTTTGAGCGGCGAGCATTTGTCGTCATGGATCACCGGTGGGGTCGTTTAACATGTGTTCGTATTTTCGCTCTCTTTTAGAGTAAGAAACACGGCAACAAGGTGCGACGTTACCTTTCCATCCAAAGTGAGAATGAGCCAGAGACAAAAAAGTTCAAGTCCCTATCCTCTGTCAGCGTAAGCGAAGTCGCTCTCTTTTTTTGTGGTTGTTTTTACACGTACCTATTTGTCATGCAGGTGAGACAAGGGTAGCCAGCGGTTGGAAAATTACCTCAAATTTTCTGCCGAATGTGAAAAGTTTTGGATCTATTCCAAATGGGAAACTTTACATGCGAATAACTGAACTACCGGGGGAGTAGCGAATTGCAGAAATGCCTGACGAGTCGCCAGACTGCGCCCTGCCTTCTTCCTCTCCTTGGTCTATTTGCATTTGGAAAAGGCTCACTTCACTGAGTGTTTGTGTTTGTCTTTCAGCACGACACCAACAATGGTGAGTCAGACCCGATGAAGGCTTGCAAAATGTGCAAGATGACCTTCACGTCCCCCGTGATGGCACAGTCTCACTACCAGGGCAAGATCCACGCCAAGAACCTCAAACTGAAATCGGTGGACCCTCACACCTGTACGTACACAACCAGGGTGTCCCCAGTTCACGACCCGCCCAATAAAGAATCACACTTAGAAACTCAGAACACTCATCTCAAACCATCTTTCCCTCTTCTAATGTATAAAAATGCCATTGTTTTTTTTTTCCCGATGAAGTAGGACATAATTATGTGGTTATTTGAAATACACAGTTTGTTTTTCTCGTTGTTTTTTTTTTTGTTTTTGTTTTTTGTTTTGTTTGACAGTAAACTGGACTGGGAGTGGCATTAATCATCTTGAAGACTCTTTTGCGCTTTTACCGTTGTTCTTCACCAGTAGCCCAACAGGCTGCACCAGCTCCATCCAAGAAGAAAGCAGCAGCAGCAGCAGCGGTGGTGGAGGTGGCGGCGGCGGCAACTGGCAACGGCGGTCACGGTGGCGACAAAGACCCCGACCGCTTCTGCTCCATCTGCCAGGCGTCCTTCAACAATGCGCAGATGGCCCAGCAGCACTACTCGGGCAAGAAGCACAAGAAACACCTGGCCAAGCAGGACCTGATGAAGCTCTACGGCAAGCCCGCCACTCCGGGTCAGTACCTCGACGCAATTGTCACATGAGGAGAACCGTCCTCTTTAAATAACGACATGTCACTTTTTTTGTTTGTTTTTAAAGCAGCGTCCACGGCAAAAGGCTTGCCCTGTACACTCTGCAACATTGAGCTCAACTCTGTGGATCAGTACCAGTCTCACATCAGCGGGGCCAAACACAAGAACCAGTACGTGCACCGCAGCCTTTCTCTCGTTCAACTTTTGGCCATGTCGGAAAACAACCGTGGACGTAGTGTACGCCCGCGCTTCGCAAAGCGTTACATCAAGTATCGCTGATAGAATGCTTAATAGTATTTGCAAGCCACTGTAAGATGATGCACAGTTTGAAGGTGAAAATGGAGTATCGAGGGGGGACAGTCGTAAATGAGTCGATGTGACACTATTTCCAAAATTGCCCACCTGAATGGAAATTCAGCGGGCTGGTTGGTTGCATCTCAATGACACTCCTTCTAACTTGATTACAGAATGAAAAAATCTGGCCTGACCCCATCTGACAGCCAGCAGGCATCCGCTCCCCAAAACGAGCGCCGCGACAGAGACGAGCAGTCCGCCGGAAACGACGAGGACGACGACGACGACGACGAGCAGCCCGGCAACGGCTCCTATCAGGGCGGTTTGCCGAGCCAGCTGCTGGCGTCGGGGGAGGACCAAGATTTTGTGACGGAAGACAACCTTTTTGAGACGGAAGACAACTTCTTTGGGATTGGAGGCGACATTTTCTCCGCGGCAGATGACCAATACGATGAAGACAGCTAGTACGCCACTGTGACTCATGAGTACTAGAACCACCAGACTGGGTTTCGCGCCGGACTATGGAGGATTCAGTCAGGACCTGGAACAATAACAAAACCTAACCCTCCCACCGGAACGCTCCCCGCATCCCACCCTTCCCCTCCCCACAAAAAGAATCTTTTTCTAACTGAACCCCCAATGTGAAGTTTAATTGCGTTTTATTTCAACGTCTTTTAAAACCAAACGCTTTTGTGACAGTCTCTTAGCATGTGCTAAATGAAGACACATTCCCCTTGGAAAAAAAACAACTCACCATCGTTTCAGTGGAGAACCCAAAAGTCCGCATATCAAACGATAAATTTGTTGGATATTGTTACTTTTACCCAAACGGCTCCTGTCGTCGTGTCACAGCACAGCTTCCGTTAGATTTTTAGTTGTGTGTAACGGTTTTATCTATCTTTTACCTGTTATTTTTGTATTTATTTACTTTTTTTTGTAAGTCTTTGAGAAACTTTGTGTTAAAAATTTTAACATCTAAAGTTTTTTCAAATTTTTTTTTGCAATTATATTAAGAAACTAAACCCAAAAGAATTGACAGTGTCCCCACCAGGTAGCGCGACTACACAAACGTACTATAAACAAAAGAAGCTTTTCTGCTGCACATCACCAACCAGGTTTTTTTTCGCAGCCCTTGTGGGAAACTGCGAAAACCACGCCACACTGAAATGGATCGCTCGCCACAAGAAGTGCGAACAAACAACAATGGAGGAGAACAAGGGTCTCCTGTATCTCCTTAAAGCGGCAAACACAACACACACCACTGGATAATCCCTCAGGATAAGATTTCAGAAACTTCCCATAATTGGGCTTTTGCCGATTTTGATAGGAAGCGGTCAACACTTTTTTTCTTTTTTTTATTTATAATACCAATTATCAGTGGTAGTGTAACCCATCTCAAAAGTGACACCTGTCGGCTCTTTTTTTTTCAGAACAGATCAGAGGTTGGGAAAAAAATCACTCTTAACACACCACACACCAAAGGATAATCTTTCAGAGACCTCCTATCTGACGTTTGCTGACTTTGATTGTTGCTTCAATTTGGCCTTCCCTTTAACATTGACAGTTGTTGCCCTCAGCTGTTTTCCGAGCAGACGAGAGATGAAAAATCACTCTGCCCCACACCACAGGATAATCGTACAGATTATCGATCTGTGTGTCTTGAGAGTAGATTACAGGCAGCAAGAACATCTCGTACCCGCGTAGGTAGTGGAAGAGCATCAACAGCAAATGGAGCAGTGGAAAAGCAGCGTTAAAAAAAAAAAATCGTGCTTTTGTGCACTCGCGCATTCAAATGACCAAAAGTCATCAGCGGGTTCAGTCACGGTGTGTCCTGCTTTCAATCGTAATGCCCTCACACTGGAAGTATCGTTGTCACTGAAAAGAAAAATCGTTCCAAGCTGCTCTTCTTCTGCCCTAATTTTTCTTGTATGGTTGACTTGGTTTTTATTCCACTTTTGCAGTAAATGGCGATCAATAACAAACGAGTCCTGCATTTCACATCGTCTTCAAGTGATGTCAAAATAGGCAAGTGATGTCAGTGAGTATCATCAAGTAAGTCTTACCTGTTCTCGACCTGCTGCATATTTTACGACCGAATGTTTGCGCTATTGCGAGTGGGTGTGTGTGTGCTGTTTTATTTTCTGCTGTACGTTTTGGTGTCATCCTGATCCGTTACATAAAAAAAAAAAAAAAACTTTCCCACAGTTTTGTTGGCTCTCCTTGATTTCTTTCAAATCGATGAGTCTTCCCAACAGTAATGGCAGATCAGTAATACTGATCAAATACTTGAGAAACAACACCGAGGTAGAGCCATGTAGATTATGGCAGAAAAGGAACATGTCTTCTTGTGGTACTCTTCAGAATGTAAAACTTGTAGTATATCGGCTCATTGTACAAAAGGAAATTACTTTTCCGTTGGCCAATGACTCCATTATCACATTTTGATTGTTCCTCAATATTCCAGCGTCAAAGCAGTTGTAATACATCAGAGTTGGGCATCATATGGGAATTTTCCAAAAACTAGAAAGGAGTGCTTACAGTTCAGGTTGACACCACGACCACACGGTGGCGCCCTTGCACCTCGCCAGAAGGAGGTTGGTTCCAATGGGCAGTTCATATCGCGGCAGGCCCGAGTACGATCGCCTCTGAGTTGCGAACGTCACGCTAGCGTGTGTACGTCGTGTGTCTTGCGCACAGTCAGCGTTGGCCCAGCTTCACGTCGATGGCAGTCATGTGACTGGCTGAGGTTCTTGCGTCTCTTGAACAACCCCTCTGACAGCTTGAAATCTCCCAGGCTGACCCCCGGCTGAATTCTACTGACACTTTGCTGACCTGTGGAGGGGACTGGATGCGAAGTCCGTCCAGCCGACCATTTTCTCATCGGCGTATCCTCGCGGGCCCGCCTGGAGCCTGTCCCAGTCATCATTGGGCAACAGGCGAGGGACACCCTGATCGGGTTGCCAACCAATCGCGGGGAACGCTGCGACAAACAACCATTTGGAGCCTTCACAATCATACGTTGGGACAATTTAGTCTTCAAACTACCTACCATGTTTGTTTTGAGAATATGGCAACCGGAGTACCCGGAAAAAAAAAACAACACAGGCATGGGCAGAACCTGCAAACTCCACGAATTCACAATCATACCATAGGACAATTTAGTCTTCAAACTACCTACCATGCTTGTTTTGAGAATATGCCAACCAGAGTACCCGGAGAAAAACCAACACAGGCATGGGCAGAACCTGCAAACTCCACGACGGCCTGCAATCGAACCCGCGGCCTCTGCGCCGTGAGGCGCACGAGCTAACCAGTCGATCGCCGCGCCTTCAAAACGATAAGACACTCGGTGGCAAATGTGAATTTCACGTTCTTGACTGGCGGTAATTGCCGTTTAGCTGCCGATGACAACGCGCACGCAGTTGTAAACGTGTTCGTCATTCGCCACGATGCTTTGCCACGGATGGCTGACACGTCGCGTTACAATTCCAGTAAAAAGTGCCCACACAAGTCCATGTGTGCAAGAGCAAGCAGAAGCCTGACCAAACGGCAGTCTGCTGGACTTGTCAAACACCTGTTGGCCTGCACCCGCACCATTACAACCCCCGCCCCCTAAGCGCACCAGCCCTTCTCACCCCCCTTCGGACATTCGATACGTGGGGGAGGGGAGGGCCCGGGAAGAAGGCGTGAGAGGGAGAAAACAGCTGCATCAACTGGATGCTTCCTCTTCGGGTTTCCGCTCCCAGCTGGACTTGCCAGGTCCACCCTCCCATCCAGTCGGGTCCATCCGTCGCGTTGTCCGGGGCGGGAGGGGGTGGGGGGGGGGGGATGACTAAACCCTCTGCTGGGGGAATTGTGGATGTTGCACAGTGGAATGCTTTTCAAATTGCAATGTCGTTTTGGGTCTGCGTACCTCAGGCACCGAGCAAGGAGGTCGGATCAGGAAGGTGGGGCCCGGCCGTTTGAAGATTGGAAAACAAATCA
Organism: Hippocampus comes; assembly: GCF_001891065.2. Taxonomy (NCBI): domain Eukaryota; kingdom Metazoa; phylum Chordata; class Actinopteri; order Syngnathiformes; family Syngnathidae; genus Hippocampus; species Hippocampus comes. The sequence goes on from NW_017804842.1 coordinate 720,089, forward strand.
TCGGATCTTCCAAAAAACTCGAAAATGAGCCAGTGAAGGATGCCCGAGTCGGGGGTTCTGTGCTCCCTCATACGAGTCCCAGTCAAGGACCAACTGGAGACGTTTCATAACACGCATGAAGACAATCTGGCTTCACCCGTGAGATTTCTGCCTTGGAGAACTTGTGGAAGACAATCGTAATGTGTGTGTGTTGCTCTGGGTTGAGACAACCGGAGCAAACCACACACACAATGTGACCCCAACTGTTTGAATGCCTTTTGTTTTTTTTCATCTTTATGTGTGGGGTCTGCAACAGATAAATCTGGTGAAGATGTGAAAGATCCTTGAGTGGGTACCAGGCCTGTTAAGGGAAGACTAACAGTGGGTCTGTCAGTAATACTTCACGGACTTCTGTCTTCCTGTCCACACTTGGACTTTTCAAAGGGCATTGGTGATTTAGGGAGTTTAAATTGTCATCGTTATGATGGATTTGGTAAGAACAAGCCGAACGCTTTGCGAAGGAGAAAGACGGCGTCGGGACGACAGGTGAGCTGTTCCGCTCTCGGGCGCCTTTCACTGATATTCTAACCTATTGCACTCTCCCCGCAGAGACGTCACTTTGTCTTCTGTGGACACGTGTTCCTAACGCAGCTCCCTCAGTGAAAAGTGGAACAGGGTGGCGGGGGGGGCTTTACACTTTTGTCTGTAATTCTTCATGGCGGTGTCAATTTTGAGAAGTGGTGTGGTGGCTTTTGAAATCCAACAGATGAAGAGATCCCGGACGCAAGCGGCCGAAATGAGTTTCCTCCTCAGGTTGTCCGGGCTCTCCCTGAGAGATGAGGTGAGAAGTTGCGTCATCCGGGAGGGGCTCAGACTCGAGCCGCTTCTCCTCCCCGTCGAGGTGGAGCCAGATGAGGCGGCTGGGGCATCTGATTAGGGTCCCTCCCGGAAGCCTCCCCGGTGAGGTGTTCCGGGCACGTCCCGCCAGCAGGACGCCGATGGACATGATGAAGTCTCCCGGCTGTCGCTGGGGAGAGGGAAGTCTGGGCTTCCCTGCTCAACCTTTTGCCCCTGCGACGCAACCCCGGAGAAGCGCGAGCGAATGGATGCAGAACTTCTTCTAATCCTGAGAAACACTTTCCATCGCTGTGCCATTACAATTTTTTTTGTTGGTCTTTTTGTACCTTATTGTTGATGTTCATCTTTCAGGGCCATTTTTACTACCTGGAGGCCAGACAGCCCCGTTGAGGACACTCGACTCATTTACAGGATACTCAAAAAAGGCTTCCTGATAGGTACTAAATCGAGCATCCTCTCGATAAATCTTTTCCCTATTAACATTTTTTTCCCCTTCAAGTGGTGAGCCATCAGAGTTGGCTAAAACTGGAAGGACGAAAGAATCCCCCCCTCCCCCGAACCGCGACTCAAAAGGTGAGAGGAACACAGTCAGCTCGATTTATTTTTGTTCGACTTTTATCATTTTGCTCATGAGGAAGGCGGGGCGCACAGCGCCGGCGGTGGCTTGCCCACCAGCAAAATAGCTCAGGGTCCGAACCATCCTGGGAGATCTCGGTACGATCTACCCGTCATTCGAATGAAATCACACTTCATTCTGATGATGATGAAACGATGAAGTGGTGTGTCACGAGGACGACAAGCCCAAAGGGCTGGCAACCAGTCCAGGTTGTACTCCACTGCATCTCTCTGCAAAAAAAAAAAAAAAAATCCTCCCTTCCCAATGATTGACGGCCCACCAGACCGCCCCCCCCCTCCTTCCCCAACCCAAAACCCAAATGAGCCCAGGGGTGTACCGTGCTTCTCGGCCAGACCAGGGTTTGACTCCCCCCTTCTTCCCTAACCCAAAACCCAAATGAGCCCAGGGGTGTACCGTGCTTCTCGGCTAAAGTTAACCGGGTTAGACTCCACACTTTGTTTTGCACAATGGCATTCCGAATCAACGGAAGGCCGTCCCTCCTCCCCCGCCGCCCCACTGCCCCTGCCCACCTAACGAGGCCTGACAGCTTCCATGAGGCTCCCGATGACGGCGACAGGAAGGATCAGGATCGAGTGCGTTTGATCTCGGCTAGCGGGCATTTAAACTGGTCGCGATTTGCGGAATTTCTGCCTCTCCACAGTACATTTGGAAAGAAGCAGACTTGTGATCATCTGCTTTTACTTGGGAGAACAAAGATCAACATTTCTGCCAATTTTCTGACCAGCCTGGTAAATCATCATCAAATTTCAAATATTTCGGAATAAAGGGGCTGGGAACGAAAAACAAAAGAATCCTTCGGATTCATCGATGAGTTGAAAAATAACCGTCAGATTAATGAATGATGAAAACAATCCGTTAGTTGCAGCGCTACTTTGATCCGTTTTCTTCTCTGGACATTGACTCGCTTCCATCAGTCCCCCCCCTGCCCCCGAGTGACTTGAGGCTTTTCCGCTCCGGCATGCCAGCGCTTGTTATATAGGCAGCGACATGAATCTTAAATCATTCGTTCTACTAAAATGTAACAGATGCAGAGCCCAAATTTCAAATACGAATCTCGCCGGCAATCACGTTCATTGAATCGTGGCGGCGAAAATTGGGACTTCAAATCCCCTCACAGGTTACAGGAAGGCAAAAAAAGAAAAATCTAATTAAAAAAAAAAAAAAAAAGTCTGCCGTGTTTACTTCCTGTGTGCAATGTGCCCCCCCTTCCTGCCTCCTTATGTTGGCCGGAGCTGGATGTTTTCATGGTGCATTTCCCCCTCTTCCACTGCGGACGTTTTGTAGCGCTTAACATGAGCAGATTAGCATAACACTCTCCACAGGAACCTTGTCAGCATTAAAACTCCACTTCCTCTGCAAGCTCTTTAACTGCCTAATCTGCCCCCCCCCCCCCTTCCCCGAACCAGCGCACCTTCAACTCCCCCTCCCTGACTCCCTCCTGACCCGCCGGTGCTGACAGTATCACTAATGATGCAGGCCATTCGACACGCCGCCGTTGGTTTGTTGAATCTGGCCAGCCTTGCCTCCACTTCCTCCCCCCTGTAAAATGATTAAGACGCAAGATGGAAAGCAGCTTAAAACAACAATTTCCCCCCCTCAGAACAGACAACGTTGATGCGTGTTTAATCCTTTCAGGCTCGATGCTGAGCGTTTCTGTCTGCTTAATGAAAGTAAAAAGTGGAAACAAAATGTTATGGATTGCTATTTCCCTTATTAAAAAGGAAACGGAATATATATATATTTTTTTGGGATGCGCAGGAACGGATTAATGGCATTTCCATTCCTTTCAATGGCGAAAGACGATTTGAGAGTGTTTTCTTTCCCAGCGTGGTCACGGAACAAATTCAACGTACTGTACATCTCATGGTACCACTGTAAAAGAAATAAAAAAAGCACTCATGAAGTATATATCTCACGGTACACCTGTAAAAGAAATAAAAAAAGCACTCATGAAGTATACAAACTGGAATGTTAATGTCTAAAAATGAAAGGAAACTTGACACAAATAGACAGCATTGATGTGAGTTACAAAAAAATACAGTAAAAGACACCCCCCCCCAAAAAAAATCTTCATTGACCACAATCCAGCTGAAAGGCGAGTAAAATTGAACAAGGACTGATAGTTAATGCTGTTTGTGTTTTTTGCTGTTCAAGCAAAAACGAAAATCAGTGCCTTTGACCACAGTGTTTGAAATTGTGCAACCACAGAGGAAGGAGGTTTTTCTTTTTTTTCTTTTTTTTTTGAGGGCCCACCAAGCATGAATTCCAAAAGCCACCGTTTAATGCTTTAAGCTCGACCAGCCAACGCAAACGCAATCGATTCTGTTTCCGGCATATTTGAGGCACGCCGAGGTTTGCGCCGCTGCCACGTCTTGCCACAAAAACTTCGGCCGGCGGGTTATTAAAACGGGCTCGTCGGATTGTAAAAAAAACAAAACAAAAGGCTCTTGTTTTCCTTTTTGGAGTCATCCGTATTCCCAAGTTCCCACATCCGGACCGGGAAGCAGCTCTGAGGACAGGGAACAGGTGGATCTATGGCCTCCGTCAGCTGGAGCCTGGGACTGGAACTTTCTCCTCTCTCAGCTGTGCTCTCGGTTGCTCGAGCAGAGGTGGCACGAGTACTCGCACTCACAAGTACGGATTAAAGAAAAGAACGAGAAAAAAAAAGTCCGCCAGCCGCTTTAGAGCATTTTCATGACTGACAGAATATTATCTTCTGTGACAATACAAGCAGAGAAAGAATCGATTCTTCTTTCAGCGGAAAACATGGTTTGCTTTCACCCCAAATCCTGGTTTCTGACCAAAAAGTGGAGAAAACGAGCTTTTTTTTTTTAAAATGTGTGTGTGGGTGGGAGATACATGTCAAGTAGAACATCGACCCCCTGGAAAAAGGGTGCTAAACTTCTCAAGTTAACGTCGAGAACGGTCCAGATCGCTCTTGGCAGTGGCGCAAGTTCACATCTGATGACAAATGAGAGCATCTCTGTCACTGAGACAAAACAAAAAGGAAACATCTGGCCCATTGGAAAGGAGCAAGAAGTATTTTTTGTGGGTTGCGTCGACATGCAGACTACCAGTGCATTTTTAAAAATCAAATGATCTGACACACATTTATGTCTGCTTAATGTTGTAAAATGATGATGATGATGATGATGATGATTTCGCGTGTTTTGGGATTCGAATTCTGGGAATATCTCGTTTGAAATTTGTCATCAACACTTGCCAGTGAGTTTCTTTTTTTGCAAGAAAATGGTCTCAAATCGGATCAAATTCTTCATCCTTGCGGTATTCGGACGCAAGCATGTGACGGAATGTCATGCAACGAAACCACCCGGAATGAATTGTGGAGAAAAAAAAAAAGTCTCCTCCAAACTTGAGGTTTTTGTTTTCACGCATGCTGTTGAAAACTGAGATCCTTTGAGCAAGAATTGACGACGGTGTTAGACCGGCACATTCTGCCACCGAGGAAATCGGGCTGCCTTGTACTCTCGCTGCGTCGGTGTTGCTCAAGACAATGAACTAAACTTTCCTGTTTTTAACTTCGCCTTCGCCCCAAAGATATGATCAAGCCGAGCCTCGAGTTTGACAATCCGAGAGGGGAAACGGACCGCAGAAAAGCGGCCCCCGTGCATATTTTGGACAGGAGCTCGCGTTGCGGCCTTCATCTGCGGCGCACCGGATAGATCGGATGATGGCAAGCGCCGCCGCCGCCGGCCAAATCTAATCGCCACGTTATTGGCGGCAGATACGCACATAGCGGACTTTGATTCCACGCGAGAGAAAATGCTCCAATTGGGCTCGATTGTTGGCACGCGTGACTTGGTTCCAATTGACCCTGGGGTCAGCGTCATCGGAAACGCGACCTCGGTGAGGCAAACAAAAGCCCGACGCGAGGGACAGATGGCAAAACTTTCGACCGAGTCGTCCGTGCGCGCTCGCCGTTTGGGAGCGACTTCTTCCAGCTGCCCTCGCATCGGTCCGCGACTCCGAAATGGCTTCCGGGGGCCATGTGACCTCCGGAAGGGTTCGGGGGTCAAAGGTCAGCCAGCCGCACTCCTTCCCCTTGCCTCCGGCCCGGCACAAAAGCCGGCCATTGACTCCGGCGCCGGAGTCGTTGGCGTTCCGCTTCCACCAAAACGAATTGTCTGCATCCAGCAGGTCACTCGCTCGTTTCGACAAGACAAAGTCGCATTTTTCAATTGGGGGGGAAAAAAAAAAAAACTTTTGATTTGTAGTCGTGTGCAATCGGCGTTTTTCTTTTTGTTTTTCTTTTTGTGTCATCTCCTCTGCGCGTGTGCGTGTGTGAAAGACGTTAATTGCGGCGGCGATTCCGACAAAAAGCACACGTGCTGGACACCTAGCGCCCCCGAGGCGGAGGTCTCTTGACCCGCGCACCCCGGCGACGCTGCCCGCCTCCAAAACAACAGCTGGCGTTGGAGGAAGGGGGGGGGCGAGATGAGCAAAGAAGAGGGCAAGGCCAAAGCCAAAAGGAATGACGAGGTACGCTCGCTCTCCTCGTGTTGGCGTTGGGACGCTTGCGAAGAAAACCGTTTTATCCAAGCCAGTCGGGGATTCTGCAACCCGAGTTCGGCCACATCATTTTCCGACATTTTGCGAGGTACACCTGCGCAGTCTCATGAGAGCCATCTTGCTCGCTTGTCGGTTGCACTGCTCACCACAAGATTTTTTTTCCGGGGGGGTTGCTTTATTTTTAATATCGCGGTGCCATAAGAGTTATTCATTTCTGCTCTCCTTGAGTGTTACTATTATTTTGGTAATTATTATTTTGAGTCTTTTGGCTCAAAATTATATATATATATATATATATATGAAAAATCAGGTGACGTTCGGAGGTGTACTTAATGAAGTGGCCATTGAGTGGCTTGTGGAGCAGTTGCTCAATATCTGAAACATGAATTGGCGCACGGGGGCCAAACTCCCGGCCTCAAGATGTTTTCAGCTGTTGCTTGGATAAGTGCCTCTTTGTTCCCTTGGCGATTCGGGCTTCAGCCGCCTCCCCTCCCTCCCTTCCTCCTCCTCCTCTCTTTCTATCTCCTTTCTTATCCTCGGTCCACCTCCTGCACCTTAACGTCTTCCCTTACCCTTCCGCTTCTCCCGTGGTCATTTTTTTTTTTTTTAAATGAATGAAAAAACCAACGGCATCTGACTTGAGGATGTATGTCGCAAATTTCGCACGCAGGGGCCGTTTCCAGATGCCCGATTTTGTCAGGAAGCAAAGCTTTGCCAAATTTTGGGAGCTTTGACCGTGTTCAAGACCCTCCAATCGTGTTTGTCGTATGCTGATGACATTTGGCTTTCGGGTCAAATGACGAACGTGAGGCAAAAGTTGAGGAGGCCAGCTTTTGTTTCAAGCTGTTTACATCGTGATGTGGTGAACGCGTCAGGGCGGAGCTCCTTTTGCGAACGTCACATGGCCAAATCCAGAAAATAGGAGAGCCGTGATTGGTCATTCCTTGAGGGGCCGTGATGTCATTTTCAGTCGACGGCAAGTGGCAAAATGGCCGCCCCCCCAGAGATGGATAAAAACGGCTGCATTTTGCCGTTTCATTCGCATCCCACAAGTGCAGTATTCATCTGAATCCCGCGTTTGTACTCGGGACGGGCGCGTACCGATACCGGGTGCCTGTATCAGGCTGATACTGAATTCCCCTTTGAAAATTTGACCCCCCCCCCCTCCATCTTCAGTGGAGTACATTTTAAGTGTTGGGAATTGGCAGGTCGCCGCACCTCCGGGGAGGAGGCCGTCCACAATCTCACCGCACTTCCTGGTGAGAGTCCAGCCGCAATATTGAAGGAAAACCTCGGCTCCAAATTCTGGCCGCCACTTTCATTCCAACCCCGAAGGCCGTGCCAAGGTCAGAGCCTCGGATCCCTCCTGCCGTTTGCTGCCCCCCGGGGGCTTGTTTTCACTGTCAACACGGCACTTGAAGCCGCCCGAAGGCTGGCCAAGTACCTTCGGCAACGAAACAGCCGCCGCGCAATTCGAGCCGCGCGCATCCTCGGAGATGAGACTCCAAAGGATGCGCGTGCCCAGCGGGGGGGGGGGTACTTGCGACGGGAGCGGACGAGGCATTTGCTGCAGCGGGGCTTCCGAAAAAACGGATGGCGCTCTAGAGCGCTCAGGCCAAACTGAAGCCCCTGCCCACATGCTGGCTGCCGTATTGCACTTGAGAGAAAAAAAAAAAGCCAGCACCCCTCCGTCCCTCACTCCTCCATCTTCGTCTGCAGTCGCGGCCAACAAGGAGGTGTGCCCTCACGCTAAAATGGCTCGTTGGCTGAAATTGCGAAAAGCAATTTATGACGAGATCTCCGCAAGTGAGTAGTCGAGTCCACCATCCTCACTTTTTGCATCAAACACGTGAAATGTATTCGAGAACAAATCTCCCGAGTTTGCTTTCATGCTTGAGCAAGGACACGTTCATGTTTTTATTGTTTGTTGTTTGTTTTGTTTTGTTTTTAATCGGGTTTTGCCCAACTGAGTGCGAGTCTAATTTTATCCTCGAATTAGGTGCAACCCTTTTTGGGGGGTTTGTTTCTTCATGGCACAGTGACTACTTTGAGTGAGTTTTGGCCCATTGAACAGAGGCCCTCCAGTCTCCAAGCGGTGCCGGGCTCGCACCCCCTAAAGTGCCTTATTTAATCGGAAACCACCCACTTGACACATCTCACCAGCCAGCGCTCGCTATTTCTGCTCTCCACAAAAAAAAAAAAAAAAAGAAAGAAAGAAAGAAAACATACATACTCACGGAACGCTCGTTGAGATCTTTTCCCTCTGCTTGAATCATCTCCTTCATTGGATGCTAAACCTCACAAGGCGATTTTTGCACCGCTGTCAGCGGGGCTGGACGCTAATGAAAGGTGGCCTGTGCCCGGGTGGGAATCCCCCCCCACCCACCCACCCCACCCCTCCAAAAAGGGCCATCCTGAAAGATGCCGTTTGTGTGATTGCCAAAGATGGCTTTGAGTGCACAAGTGACAAATGATTCTTTCTGGGCCCCATTAAGGAACATGCTTGGACATTGAGGTGAAAGTTTAGGAAAAGCGGGCTTTTAGCGGGTGTGCAAAGGTAAGGGGGTGCGCAATGAGTGTCAGAATGTGAACGTTTGGCAAAAGCGCTTTGTTTTTGGAGTTTGTGCCAAAGAGCTGGCATACCCCCTGTGCGCACCCTCAACGACCGTCTTGCCCCAACTTTTGAAGCGACTTTCCCCTTTCGACACCCTGACAGAGTTAGCGCGCCCCTTTTTCCCATGCTTCCGCATCCTACAAAAAAACGAGTCTCATCCCCAAACTACTCCAACTCACCATCTTCTACTCCCGGCAAAAAAAAAAAAAAAAAATCCAAAATAAAACGTCTTTTGCGAACTTTATCTGCTCGGTGCCCCGGTGTGGCACGGTAACCATGGTAACAAGTGCCTCCCCGGCGATGACGTCACAACAAATGGGCCTCTCTGAGCTTGACATTTGGAGGCCAGGGCAGCTTTTAGAGAGCAAATAGTTGGCAAAAAAACTTTGTCATTTTCCTTCCGTATTGAAATGAGAAGCAAAATGTGGCGCTAATGTCCTTTGACGCGCAGTTGTCGTAACAATTTGCGGACTAACGCGAGGCAGATGCGCGTCATGCTTCTGTGCGGCGAGCGGGAGTGCTCAGGCTATGAGATCATCACACACACACACACGAGCCAGATTGTGTGTGTGTGTGTGTGTGTGTGTGTGCGTGTGTGTGTGTGTGTGTGGGTGTGTGTGTGTGTGTGTACTGTATACACATCCTCTCTATCCCCTTCTCCTTTCCACTCAATTAAGACCTCTCAAGGTCACGCATATCTCGTCCCAGATAACTTGTTGCCGTTTGTGGGCCAAACTTTTTTGCTGCTTTGTTTTTTTTGGGGGGAGGGGGGGTCAGATGATGATGATGACGATGATTTTTTTTTTTTAATATGCATTTTTTGCCTTTGTCCTAAAAAGTCCGTCATGAGCACTTCTGGCTGCGAAACCCAACCCAGCTTGTCAACTTCTTGGCTGAAGTCGCAATGATTGTTTCTTTAGTTTATTTTCTATTTTTTTTCCCCCCACCAAATCAGATCCACCTTGTGACAAGTTCTCCTCCAGTCATTTGTGGTTAGTGTGTGTGTGTGTGTGTGTGTGCGTGTGTGTGTGTGTGTGTGTGTGTGTGTGTGTGTTTGGAGGTGGAAGTAGAGATGCTCTGTCAACGCGATGACTGTGTGTGCGCGCATTCCGCCGAGCGGTTCCGGATCCCCACGCTGCGCGTCGCGACTAATCCCGCCTTCCTGTTTTCCTGCAGAAGAAGTGAGGCGGAGAGGAAGCGCAGATCCGCCCGATTAGGCCGATAAAACTCGCCGTCTCATTTCCCCAAAAGTCAGCAGACCACAGGCAGTTGGCTGAGGTTTTTTTTTTTTTTTTTTCTCTCGACGACACCTGAATGCGGCCTCGACACTCGTTGCCCGCTCGAAGCCTTCTCCCCCGTCGTCGTCGTCTTCCTTATTGTCCAACTTCCTGCCTACGCCCCGAATGAATCGGTCTGCTGAAATTACAGAGCAATAAATGAGCAGTCGGCTGACACGGTGACGACTGGTGGGGGGGGGCTTTCCTGATAGCGCGGTGGGGGTCTCCAACCTCCAACAGCATTACTATTGAGTGGATTTACTCGTGCGTTCATCCTGTACCGATCGAAATAGCAACACTGAGGTATTGTAAGGCAGCGGTGCGGCACGGTGGGCTTGCGGTTGGCACGTCTGCCTCACAGCTCTGAGCTCCCGGCTCAAAATGTTCCCAAAAGTCTTGGAGACAATGACTAAGCAGGCTAATGGGGAGGCGGGCGGAGCAAACTGACCTTCGCAGCTGACCACATGCTTCTGCATCGCAGCACGGCAATGTTGTGGTTACCGCACCCGCCTCGCAGTCCAGTGATCCGGGTTGGAATCTCTCTCGTTCCAAAAATCATTGACGTTCGCTTCTCTGAATTGTCCGTCGGTGCAAATTCTCGTTTCTGTCGGTAATGTGCCGTGCGCGCCCTGTGATTGGCCGACCGAAATGAAAATGGAGGCGCGCATGCGAGACGGCGCTGGGGCCGCGCTATTTTTGGGGCCGGCCTCGCAACCGTGAAATGTAAGTTAAAGGCTGTTTGGGTTGGCCCCGAACGTACAGACATGGAAACATAATGACAGGCTTGTAAAATCACACACACACACACACACACACACACACACACACACACACACACACACACACACACACACACTGGAGTGGAACATGTTGTTTTAAACTTTTAACCAAAACACTGAGCGTGTTGTTTCTCCTTTCTCCAAAATATAGGCTTCAAAATGTACTTGGCTGTTTTCTTACAGACCAAGAAGCTAAAAGTGGGACTCGAGCCCCTACGCCGGCGTTGGGAGAGCAACATTCCAATTTGCCGCAAGAGTTTTTTTTTTTTTTTTTTTTGCCTGAATTACTCCTGAAACTTGTGGCGACTGTTCACATTCCAAGATGAAGGACTTTGAAAATCAACCCAGTCGTAGTTTTGCCTGTAAAGTGAAGTCAGAGATTTGTTCTTCAAAAAAGGCCGACTTCATGTGTCTTGAGACTTTTTTCATTTTTACCCTCTCCACATGACTGTCCCTACCAAATCTCATCTTGTTCAGTGGAACTGGCACCTGGCTCCAAATTAAACAAATCTCATGTGCTCTCGTGAGCCAATTTTACCGTCATTCCATTGAGGCCAAAATGACTCTGCAATGGCCCCTTCAAACAAAAATGGCCGACCTCCTGTGGGTTGTTGTTTTTTTTTTTTTTCCCCAGACATAGGTTTTTGGGACTTAACAGAGAAAATTTCATGTTTTGAAGTCAAACAGCCTTTGAGGTTCTTTTTCTCTCTCGCTCTCCCTCTCAAATAATTCTCCAAACTTCTCATGGAGCCTCCCAGAATTTGCTGGAAAGGTGATGGCTCATGATCTGGATGAAAAACTCAAAGAACTTCCCACATGTCAGTAAAAAAACGTGACACATAATAGCCCAGATGCCCCGAACAAGTTGGCCATTTCTTCTTTTTGATGTATTCCTGAACTCTTTTGTCGTCTCATGTGCACGTTGGATTATTCAGCTTATTTTTGTGTGCGATGCTAACATCAACTCCAACAACCCCCCGCGTATCCCGCATGTCTGCTCCTCTTCGTCCTCTTCCTCTTCCCGGCTTTATCCCTCACAACACCGTGTTGGGGGGGTCTTCTACACTACCTTGTTCATTTGTAACCTCTGCCACTGGTGTCTACCTGCCAGGATGAACCAAAAATGCACCAGAACATTTCCAGGTGGTCTAAAATTGACCCTTTGAAACTTTGAAATGCACATTTCCCACACATTTCCCACTACTCATTGATGTCAATAGATTTTGCACAACTCGCTCTTCTGAAACTCAAAGGGCAAAATGCACATTTCCTCATCCATCCCTTTCTATGCCTTTCTGTGACTCTTCCAGTGTCCCTGTCTCTTTGTTCCAATCTTCTGATGACACGATGAGCCCCTGATATTTGAATTTCGGTCTGTTTTTCTGCCCCCCCCCCCCCCCACGCCCTGCTCGAAGGAACTTTTCCAGTCTTTTTTACACTAAAAGCCATCTGGCTGTTGATCTCATTTATTGCCGCTTTTACTAACATCAAGGATGTTCAAGTCGGTACATGGTTTACAAAGTGAGCAAAATGCTGTGTGTGTGTGTGTGTGTGTGTGTGTGTGTGTGTGTGTGTGTGCGTGTGTGTGTGTGTGTGTTCAATCTGCATGAATTTTTCAATATTTGAGACATAGGTTGTTGTTGTTGTTTCCACCTTGAATGTTGAGGGTGTGTGTGTGTGTGTGTGTGTGTGTGGGTGTGTGTGTGTGTGTGTGTGTGTGTGTGTGGCTTAAATAAGTGGTTGCAAAGAAAAGCCAAGCAGGAAATGAAGATGAAAAGCCAAGCGGAGAGGATGTGGCTTGAGCTTTCTGTCCAACGTGTTCTGCACTCTGTTAAAACTCGACATGTTTTTTTGTTTTTCTTTTTCTCTTCCCGCCTCCTGAAAGTGCGAAACGACAGCACCGGGAACACCAAACGTTGACGACGGCGTCGTTCCAATGCGACGCGGGCGTTGAGCCAAAGTGGCCGACGGCCCCTCTTCCCATTGACTGATTTCAATTTGCGGTCGTGCTTCACTTGCATTTCATATCGAAATTATACAACCGCACATTTTCGATTGCGCTTGTCCATTTTTTTATATAATGGTAACTAGCAAAGAAAAAGGGGGCGGGGGGGTGTTATCTATATAAAATATAATGGGGGGGGGGTCTTTCAAAGTCAGGAAGACCCTGGGGTGCCCACAGACCAAGATTTATTGTGCGTGAGTGCTTTTACGCACAAGCACGGACACGTACGCGGAGGACCACACAGCGTGTGCACACGTGTTCCGATGCGCTCATGTGAAGCACACAGAGAGCGAACGATAAGGCGCAGGCGCACGGAAAGCCGCCGGCCGGCGAGGACACCGCGACGGCCACTGCCCTTCCCTCCCCCGGCTTCTTGACCTTTGACCCCCTGGCCCCCCGCTCTCCCTCCCCCACGTCTCGTCGCGCCGTTTCGCCCTCCCAGGGCTCGTCTGTGTGTCGTCTGCCTCGCGTCACTTTCTTTCTCATTTGCAAGACAGGGTTTGAAGATATATTTCGAGAATCAAACTTTTTTTTTTTTTAATCTTAAGATAAAATAGAAAAATGCGGTTTGCAAAATACACAGAAAAGTCTGACAATTCTTCTTTAATAAAATTGTTGAAATGACCCTAAAATATATTTCAGAAAAATAAAAACTAAATGCTATCAAAAATTTCAATATTTGAAAACAAATATTACAAAACAATCTGAAGGACTTTTAATAAATCTAATAAATTATCTCATTTAAAATATTTTTGAGAAATTTAAAAAAAAAACCTCTTATTTATGAAATATTAAAATGGTATTCATAAAAATATCCAAGGGGAAAAAAAAAAGATATTTCAAAACAGTCACTAAAAATGCAGCTGCTCCTATTAAGACTTTCACATTTCAAAGATGGCGCCCAGGATGAAGATGCAGGGCTTGTTTGTTTGAGGTTCTGGATGTATGTGTGTGTGTGTGTGTGTGTGTGTGTGCATGTTGGTGAGGGGGGGGGGGCCATAAAAAGAGCCCCTCTTTCTTCATTTGCACATAAGCTATCACGGGCCCACGTACACGCCCGTTTTAAAGGCCCTCATTGTTCAAGCCGCCCAAGGACCTTCTCGCTCGGCGACCCCCTTGGTGGCTTTCGGGGGCCTTGGGTGAAGGGTTAGCGCCTCACAATTGAGGTAGCCCAGCTCGCCCCCGCCCGGCCGCTCCCACCTCGTTGCCTTCCTCCGTCTCTGCTCCCTGCCTGCTCCTCTATTTCAACCCTAAACGCCCCCCCTCCACCCACCACGCACACACACTGGAGGGGTGCAGTGGGCTTGGGATCCTCACAGTGTCCCCACACCCAGGAGCCTTTACTGCAGACAATCAGTGACCTCATTATAAACAAAAATAAAATAAGAGTAGTAATAAGGTGAAGCAAGGCATTCTCGCGCGGTTATAAATGTTACTTTGGGTTTCAAGTTCATTTTTTTTTTTTTTTTTAATTGAAAAAGAAAAACTTATCGCGGAGGTTTTGGTCCACACATTTGAGGCTCACTCCATTTTGTGTCATACAAAATAATTTATAAAGCCAAGTGTATTTGCATTACCGCTTGATGATATATATACATACAATATTTTATTGTTCTAATATATTCACAGGAAATCATCAATTCAGACACTTCCTCCAACTTCTTTTTTTTTCTTTTTAGCACAAGAGATCCTGAGTTTTAAGACTTTTTGTTTTAAATAAGCAAGACAAAAGTAAAATAATCTTATATAGAGAGATTTATAATTAACAATCGCTTCTTTTTTTAACATAGCAAAATAAATCTATATATTTTTTTTTCCTTGTTAAAATAAAATGTCTTTCAAAATAACATTTGGGGAGAGGCGGGCGAGTGGTGGCGGGCCCCTGCTCCGGCTCCTCGTGGCACTTTTTTTGTGTGTTTGTGCCGCAGTTTACCAAAACGTCCCGGCGGTTGCTGTCCAAAATCCATCTGTCCTCAGTGCTCCATTCAAAAAAACAAAAGCCAAGCAAAACGCGTCCTGCCGGCACGGGGGCCTTAGCGGGGCGCCGTCTTGGGGTCACCGCGGGGGCGCGCCACCTGGTAGCCCAGCAGGCACGGCTCAGTGGACAGCGCGTCGTGCGTGAAGACCGAGTCGTTGTCGGACGAGCATGAGCTGGATGTGTCCTCGCACGACGGCGAGTACTGCTCGAAAGGTGTCGACAGGTCCAAGTACTGCACAGAGACGCGCGTGTTAAGAAGACCGCAAAGAGGAAACAACCATTGGACGGTTCTGTTGCCGAATTTTGTGGCTAAGAAATCGGATCTGAGCTTTCCCAGTAAGTATTGAATTTAATTTTGGCTTGGCTTTTCACCGATCCTAGTTAGCATAGCTTCATTTGGTTTCGTTGTCACGGGCAGATGCAGTTTGTAAAATAGTTCATTGCATTGCATCAATGAGCTAACATTACCCTTGTTTCATCTTAGCATAGCTGATGTCGCACTTACCTCATCGGAGATGGACAGCAGCACCTTGTCCAGCTCCTCCACCAGCTGTTTAAAGGTGGGTCTCTGGATGGGAACCGCATGCCAGCACTCGCGCATCATCATGTAGCTTCACAGGACACACACACACACACACACACACAAAACCCCCCTGATAAATATTGATAAGTAGACAAGGCGAACCGACACCTTGCCTTTGGCCCCTTTCTCAGCTTACAGTTCATGGGTGCAGTTGGAGGGCTTGTCCATGCGGTGTCCTTCTTTCAGCAGCTTAAAGAGCTCCTCAACGGGAATGCCAGGATAGGGCGAGCCCCCCAGGGTGAAGATCTCCCACATGAGCACGCCAAACGACCACCTGCCAAATAAGGTGAGCGCTTCTGAATGACACTCGGATCATTTGTGACGGTCGGCGGTATGTGGGGCTCACACGTCGCTCTGGTGCGTGTAGACCCGGTCGAACAAGGCCTCGGGTGCCATCCACTTCACCGGCAGGCGTCCCTGTGCGCAGATACAGATTAGGTCGCCGCCCCCCCACGGGTTGCCGTGCCAACACAGCTGCGAGCATTTAAAACGCCCACTTTCATTGTCTGACTGTAAAAGACGCCTCCCTGCTCAAGTCTGGCCAAAGCCAGCCCCCCTGCGCCTTTCCCTCCTTTCTAATTACGTCCCATTCCGCTGCCTGCCAATCAAGAGCTCAACGTCTGACTGGCGTCTGGAAGTACAGTAGGAGGATCCAAGACTCACGTTGGTGGTCTTCTTGTAGTAGTCGATCTGGTGGACGCCCCTTGCCAGGCCGAAGTCGGCGATTTTCATCACGTTGTCCTCCGTCACCAGGACGTTCCTGGCCGCCAAATCTCGGTGGATGCACTGCCAAAATAAAAACAGGGGGATGTGAGGGGGCAGAGGGGCGATCGTTTCAGACTCTCCACTCAATCCGATGCATGAAATAAAACCAACTGTGCCCCATATGATCAAGCGCTCGGCAACAGAGGTCGGGGTCGGAAAAACTCCCTCGAACTAACAAACCTAGACCAGAACCCGGGGTCTGTCTGTGTTTGTCTCGACCTGTTGTGTTGAGATGGAGTGACAGAAGACATCGACAGTTATGTTCGACTGAGCTGACATTGAGGTTTTTTGCTATGTGGCAGGACGAGGACACGGACGGACCGTGTAAACGCCACGCAGGGAGTCTGTGGCCCAGATTCGAACCCAGAAACTCAGAACTATAAGGCCCATGTGCTAACCCCGAGCCCTGGTCTGCGAGTGGTTCATGTCAAATTGGGGTTTTATGTATTTATTTATTTTTAATGCGAAGCGAAATGTCATCATCCAGGCCGACTTGTACTCAAGGCAAACACCTTCATGTAGAAATGCGTGAGTGTCAAGGAAAAGGGGGCGTGGGCTTGAAAGACCCGGTTTATGCGACTTGAATGGGCATCATTTAAGCTTATTTTGGTTTTCGTTCGAAATAGACTCTGGCTTTTTGCAAGAGCGGCCTTGGTTTGCGGGCCTCCCCATAATGGAGGGTTACTTTGAGGCTCCGGCAGTGGCCTCACAGCCCAGAAACCCGATGCCTCCGCCCAGACAGTCTGTTTGCTAACAGATTTATGGCGGTGCTAAAAGGGACAAAAGCCCGAAGACGGCGGGGACGGACAGATGGACGGAGGAGAGTAAACAGGACTGGAGTCTGAGACGGCGGCTGGCAGACAAAGAAGCGTGTTGATGAGTGAGAGCAGAGGGCATGCTGGGAAAATGACAAGAAAAGAAAGATGGGAGGAGGGGGGGGGGGTATCAAAAATATTGCAAAAAAGACCCATCTGGACTCGTGATGTGAAGGCAGTGTGCTCATTAAGCTCCCCCGATTCAAACTAGAGCACTTTTGTGCATTTTTACCCTTTCGGGGCATCCAATTTTGAGGCTTCGTGTTCCCACCTCGTTGGCTACGCTTCCTATCCGGGCTCATAAATGCATTCTAGTGGTCGCATTAGCATCGGATCCCGCAACCAGTGGTCCAAAACCACCGACCAGAAAACATCCGGCTTCTGCGCTACATAAACAACTTTAAAATCTCCGTCCGCGATGATCCAAACGCGATGCAGCCTTGTGGCTCATTCTTCAGGCAACCGCGATCTCGCCGATTTTGGGAAGTCTAAACCCAAGTCCGAATTTAGTTTGGAGGACGGCGTGAGCAGGAACGGGCGTATTTGAACACATTCAAGTGTGTTTAAAGTGTGTGGGTGAGGGTGAAAGAGGTCCCTCCGCAGCACCGACTTTCAGCCGTTGTGAAATGCTCCGGATCGTATCCACCACAATAAATGGGGGAGAAAGTGGCACAAATCCTCTTTCAAGTCGAGACGTACCCGTTTAGAAGCCAGGTATTCCATCCCTCGGGCCACCTGGTAGGCACAAGACAGCAAATCCTTGAAGGTGAGCTGCTCCTCAGGCACCTTGGTGACGTCGAAAGTGTAGTCCATGCCCGGAGGCCGTCGCGCTCGCAAGTACTCGCGCAGGCTGCCTTTCGAGGCGTACTCCACCAGTACGTACAGGGGTCCTGGTTCCGCAGGGGAGGGCCGCAAAGAGAAGGTGGATACGGGATTTATTTCAGTTGTTGTTCTCGTTGTGATTCGGGACCAAACGGTCAAGCCCTCGGCCGGCCCGTGTTCAGGGCGTCATCGTGGCTCCAACTCACCCTCCTGGGTGCAGACTCCGAGCAGGTTGATGATGTTCTTGTGTTTGTCCATCACCTTCATCAGCTCCATTTCGGAGATGAGGTCAGCGAGATCTTTGTCCGTGGCATCGTCTGTAGCAGTCGAAACAAACCTTTTTTTTTCTTTTTGAACAGGCACAAATGTAAACTAAACTCTTGAGGTTGGAATTTTGAAAGGCAACATTCTTACCTTTCAGCATCTTCACCGCCACAGTGGTAGCTTGGTCCGGAGAGTCCTTGTTGATGCCGTAGGCCTCGGCTCTAACCACTTGCCCGAAGCAGCCTTCCCCCAGAGGTTTCCCCAGCGTTAAGCTGGAGGACAGGACGGCAGTTGGTTAAAAATAAGAGCGTCCACTTGAAAATTCTGCGCCGCCATAATTTGGGGCTCCGATTTCTTCAAACATAGGTTCCTTTTTAGGCGCATGACCGGAGAGCTGCAATTTAAATTTTTACATCTGAGTCCCGGCAACTGAAGACAAAAGTTTTTGAGGCTCAAGACGCAGCTATTGGACGTGACCGATTTTAGCACAAGCTACAACGGAAGACGTCCTCTCGGGTTATCTTACTTGTCTCTGGGGAACTCCCAGTCGGGGTCGTGCGGTAATTCAAACTCCATCACTCCGGCCAGCATGGGAGAGCAGCTCGATGAAAGGCGGGCCACCCTCATCAAAGACGCGCTGGACTTCCCTGATGAATTGGAGTCCACCGAGTACTAAAAGCAAGAGACAACTTGAGCTCTTGAGCTGTCGAATCAGGAAGACCAACCTTTGCCGCGATGCGCACCTGCCGGCGCAGCGGGAACTTGGAAAGCTTCTGGACCGGGAGGGCATCAAACGGCTCCCGTCGGGGGTGGACTTGCATCCGACACAAAACCGCGATGACGATGGCCATGATCAGAGCCAAGAAGCCGCAGGCGTAGATGATGATGTCCGTGTACTTGGTCTCGATGGTGTCCGGGGAGTCCGCGGCTTCTTCCTCTGCGGGAAGTTGGGAACCGTTCGCAAGCTGTTCAAACGTGGCGCCCGAGGGGTTGTCGCATCGGCCGAGAATGAGGTTTTTCCTTTACCCGAAAGGACGGTGAGCCAAGCCGACTGGTAGGCAAAACCGATGGAATTTCCAGCCAGACAGGTGTACTCTCCCGCGTCCTCCGTGGTGATTTTAGACAGGTAGAGCACCTCCACCTCGGACATGTTGAGACTGCCGGTCTACGTGAAATGTCCAAGACAAAAGAGACGTGAGAACCCTCAAGCTTGCCACAGCACAAGACCGCGGGCATGCCAAGGTCACCGACCTTGAGAACCTGGACGTACGGTGTCCCGTCAGGTCCGTATCGGCTCCCGTTCCTCTCGATGTGTTTGAGCCACTGGATGTGTGGCTGCGCATCACTGTAGACTTTGCACTGGAACTGGACGTCACTGCCCACGACTGCTGTGGTGTTGGCCGGTAGACCCGCCTGCAGGATGGGCCGATGGGGCGAGCGCTCTGAAGACAAAAGAGCAAAGGTCCACCAACCTGAGCTACCTTCATTATTTGGGGTTGAAAAGGGATTCCGGGGGCAGGGTTTCAGAAATACTGCAAATCGCAGGCTCCGCGGTGTAATGTGAAAGAGAACTATTCCGACTTCGTCACAATCTTCCTCAACTAGTTGTCCGTGTCACATTCAAGCTGGGGAATTAAAAACAAAAAGGCCACCCGGGTCCCTTTGATCAGCGGTTAGTCTCATTCTCTGATCTCGTTAAGTGTCTCATTAGTCCCCCCCAGCCCCGGTCAGCCGGGAAAAGGAAACTGACCCCGCTATGGATGCAGAGCCAACAAATGAGCAAACAAGCCCACCGCCCTCCTCTATCTCCAGTCACAGGTCAGGTAGAAAACTGCTTTGGACGCCTGACTGTCCACATCCCGCGCGCCACGGCTGACGCCAGGCGCCGCGTCACCTTTCGCTCCCCCCCC
>NW_017804842.1:740228-746523 GCF_001891065.2 Hippocampus comes
ATTATCCTCTCCCTCACACTGGACGCTTTCATTTAGAGGCGTGAGGATTTTTCCACAAGAGCGAAGTAATGACCGCCGCTGGGGCCGCCATGAATACGCTCAGTCAGATGGCACGGCTTGCCTTGAAATCCAAACTTTTAAGATCCCATTCATTTTATGGACTGAGTGTTTATAACCTCAGCCCGGGGAAACATTACTTTTTAGCATTTTTGCATGCACGAGCCAGTTCCGAAGCTGTAAAAATGTTCTTGGGGGCGAACCCCCACAACGTACCGACCCCCTCCCTGGACTGACCTCAAATCTCTGAATCTTACCTAGGACATCAAGGACATAGCTGTGAGAAATAGCGCCGTATTTGTTTTCCACCACGCAGGTGTAATTTCCTCTGTCTGAAGGCACAACGCTCTCCATCACCAAGCTCCAGTGTTGATGCCTCAGCTTGCAAAAAACAAAATGAACAAAAAAACATCAGGCGATGACTCGTACTCGTCCAGAAAGGGGCAATCCAAAGAAGAAAAGGAAATCGCGTTACCTTGATGCCCCCGATACGGTGCTCGCCTCTGAACTCCCTGCCATTTTTGAGCCACCGAATACTGGGCAAAGGGCTACCCATGGCCGGGCAACGAAACTTCACTGTGTTGCCCGCCGGGACGGCATACAGCTTCTTTTCCATCCTCTGGGTGTGGGTCCAGTAAGGACCTGCCGAGACCAGACCACGCATCAAGTTCCAGCTTTGGGTGGACTTTACAACGAAGCGACACCGCCGACCACCAACGCACCTCTAGAAAGGTAAACTTGGTCGTTCTCGATCTCGGATGATGAGTCATCCAAGCCGTTGTCCTCGTCATCGTCTCCTGAGCCCAGCGAGTCTACAAAGTGAGACGAGTGAATGGCAGCTGATTCTTTGCCGTGGCGTGATTTCGTGAGCGACCGTGTCCCGGGCGGATACAACTTGCACTGTACCGCCAACGCCAAGGTGCGGATTGGTTATTTCCTTTGCGTCTTACCGGTCACGGTGACGGTGAAGTTCTTCACGGGCCCTCTGGTTCCGCGCAGGGCGCACACATAGACTCCCGAGTCCTCCTCCGTGATGTCGGCGATCTCCATGACGGCGCCACGGAGCTGGATTCGGGGCGCGGGCACCAGCCGGTTTCCCTCTTTGTACCAGTTGACCGCCATGCCCGGCCGAGTGGGCGTGTCACAGCGCAATTTCAGGACGTCGCCCGGCTCCAGCAGGAGACGCTGTGCCGTGTCCCCAATCAGGCCGTCTGTTTAGAATGAGCACAAAAGGTTATGGTGCAACTCCCACCGAGGCTAACGTCGCTGTTTGACCTCAGGACTGGACGGCAACTACTTGCGGACGTTTGAATCAAGCCGAGTTAGTCAGCGGGTGACCTCCCCGTGTTGACGAACGGCCCGAATGTTGTTCGTTCAAGGTTGCAAAAGGTTCCAAAGATGTTCACCAGACCATTTGCAAACGGTTTGAATGGTCACCAAAAACTTGAACGAAACCAACCCGGATGAAAAATCATTCCCCTACGTTGGCTAGCACTTGGCGAGCCCTCGCCGCTCAGTGAGATACTCCCCCCCCCCACCCTCCAACAAATTACATTGCCATGGAGATGAGGTCTGACTGACCGACCTGACCCCACCACCGCCACCCACTCCCTTGAGCCGCTTCAGTTTGTTGTCCCTTTTGTGGATTATCGTGGGCCGGAGAGCATTCGAGCGAACACCGTGAAGCTCCCTCCCCTCTCAGTTCATTTTAAACAAACAGAGCCAAGGAGCGAGGAGGAGAGAATAAAGCTAATGAACATGTCGCAGTGTGACAGTACACCGAGCGCAAAGCCAAGGGGGGGTGGTGAAGGTTCACTGGAGCTCACTTGCTTCCGTTCCTCTCATATTTCCGATGAACGTGTCCACCTAATTTCAGTTTGGTAAAAGCTTTGGCGCATGACGTTACCTTGTGCGATCATCGTTTCTGTCATGTCCACCATTTTGGGAACGATGGGACCTGCGCAAGAGGGTTGTCGTGTTACAAGTGAAGGCTGTTGATGTTTGACTGTTAGTGAGCCAGCGGACTTAAGGATGACGTCTTACCTGGCAGGACTTCCAGCCACGCCGACCGCATGGCTTGCACGGTTTTCCCTTTGTGTTTGCTTTCGGCCACGCAGATATATTCGCCGGCGTCCTCCCGGCTGATGTCGGACAGATGCAAGGTGTTCAACTTGGATGCGTTGCTCCGCAGGGGCTGAAGACAAGGCAGCTTTTAGATCGGCGCCTCGGTAAGAGGCTACTTTTTTGCGGTCGGACAGTTGAGCGCCGCTCACCGTGAGGGGTCTGAGGCCCCGGCCCGGTCCCCCGAGCTCCACCTTAAGCCACTGCACCCGAGTGGATGCCGGCCGGTGGACTTTGCACAGCAGCTTGGCCTGACCGGTCACCGTCGCTGTGATGTTTTCCGGGTAACCTGCCACGATCAGAGGTCTGGACATCTGAAGAGCTGGAAGGTGAAAAAAAAACACATGCCAAATGTTATAGGTACTGTTCAATCCGGGTCCCTCAAGGTGTTCAGAACAAAACCGCTGTTGCAGATCCCGCCGGTTTTAGTTGGCCCCCGAAACATCCGGCGTCGGAAGAACATTGTGTTCCTATCCAACTGAGGCGGCTTAATGCCACCAGGAAGTGGCGATAGAGTGCGCAGATAACCTGGCTCCTATCGTGTCACCATCGGCCACAGTGGACTCCATTCATCGGGTCACTCGCTCCATTCATGTGCTCGCTCGCTCGCTGCGCTCGCAGCATATGTGCTCCCCCGGCCGGGGACCTCCATTACCGCTCAGTCACTCAGAACGAGCAATTTTCCAGGGCAATTTTCTGTTTGATTGCTTCCTGCGAGCGCTTAGTGAAAAGGCAATCTGTTCTCCTGTCAGAGTGAAGTACGGAGCTTTTTTTTTTTTTTTTTCTTCACCAACTGCCCCAAAGTACACACGCCGCTAATGTACTCGGGAACAAAATGCACAATCGCAACATTGAGCCTTGCAGGGGGAGGAAAAACAAAACAAAACAAAACGGCAGACTGCACGGAAACACAAATCGGTTGATTCCCAAAGTTCGGGAGACGCTTGGGTCGTCGCCGTGCGGGGACTCGCGGTAATGAACTTGCAGGGGCGGGGACAGCCGTGCCCTGCCGATGAACTTGCGGCGGGGTGTGAATGATCACCCCGAGGCGAGGGGGCAAACAAAACAAGGCACAAACACAAACAAACTGCGAGACAGGCGACCGGGTGGCGGGCCGGCAGTTCAACTCGCCGTCTAACGGACTAAATTGGGCAAGAATTCAAAAGCAAAGGCTGCCGGGCGTCAAAAAAATAATTGAGTCTGAATCGCCCGAGTGGCTTTCGAGTCAAGCTGTCCGAGTAACGAGCCTCTCGGTGCTCCCACTCAATGGCCTGACCAGCAGATGCACCGCCGGAAGGGGAAAGGCCTGACCCCAGCTTACCTCTCGGAGCTCCTCCACCCCTGCCAGCTGCCTCGGGTCTGCATGGGACCAAAGACTATCGGAGGTACCTGGACCAAAGCGGGGGCTCAGAGGGGATGGAGCCTTTTCCGTTGCCGCTCCCTCTCTTTGGAATGAACGTTCGGAACGTTTTTTCAAACTCATTTCTATTCTTTGGCTTTTGACTCTGCGTCAGACTTGATTTTTAGCTTGACTGTTTTTGTGTTTTCGACTCTCTTTGTTATTCATTTACTGCTTGTTGTTGTCCGAATTATTTTTGCTCCGTGTAGAGCATTTTGGTTGGGTCGTCGTCTGCACCTGACACGTTCCCGCGGAAGGTTGGAATGCATCCTCAAAGTCCTGGTCTATCTCTGATCCATCTTCATTCATGTGCCTTGCAAATAAAGTCCAGGAGGGGTGGGGGGGGGATGTCTCTGGAGCAAGCCCCAGCTCGCCTCGCCTCCATGCTGGATGCCCCCCAGCAAGCACCGACGTTGTCTTTTGCCGGTCCCCTCGACACCCCAGAAACACCCAATATTAAATTCCATCTGTGGAAAACATCAGTGCCGCCTTCCTCCTCCTCCTCCTCCTCCTCTTCTTCTTCTTCTTCTGCAGCTGGCCTGCGACCTGGCAGATTGACACTTCCGAGCCTCGGGGCTCGCAGCAGATCGGGTAGCACTTTTCCCGGCAGCCAAAACACACTTTGCCCCCTGTGCTCTCCATCTCGCAGGAGGTGACGGGACTTGGAACTTACAGTGGAAGCACCTAACTTACTTTGGAATAGACCCAAGCGGAGCCTATTCCCCCCCCCCCTCACCCCCCCACTGGCTCCATCCAACATATCTCCTTTTTGCCATGCAGGAGCGCATCCAGATTGTGGTTTAGTGAAGGGAATTGGGCGGAAATGAACATGTTTTTCACTCAGGGGTGGCCCGATGCTTCGCACGTCTGCTTCACGATCCTGAGTGCCTCTTTGAATCTCGGCTCCGGTCGCGCTGTGTGGAGTCTGCGTGTTTTCTCTGCGCTTAGGGTGGCTTTCGACGGGTACTCCAGCTTCCTTCCACATTGGAAAAACACACGTCGGGTTCATTGAAGACTCGAAATTGTACATCGTGTGAGTGTGAATGCATCGTGTCTGAAAACCAAGTCGAGGGTGCACCGCGCCTCTCTTCCGAGGTCGGATGGTAAAGGCCCCCCGAGCGGGGGCGACAGAAAACTAACGCGGGAACGACTGCGGCGTAGACCCGAAAACCAGACCAGGGTTCTTCTTGCTGTGAGGCAGAGGTCCAAACCACCCAACTCGGGATTGTCTTCAGGCTCTTTAGCAAAGCGTTCCTGCTGATAGATTGGTGCCAGTACCCGATCTTGGCATTGATATCGAAGAGCCAATTCGGTGTCAGAGATACTGCTGCCCGTCATCCAGGCATCTGCCGCCGCAGTCGGATACGAGACTCCCACTCGCGAAAACAATGCCCGCGTTGACAAAAGTCATGTCGCCTTCCTCCTTTTCTTTACCTTTGGTTCTTGCCGCTCCGTCGCGGGACCTGGCCGAGAGCTGGTCTGAGCAGCAGAGCAGGAGCAGGCACAACGCGCAGAGCCTCGCCATGCCGATCTTCTCGAGGCTCGTTCCAAGGCTACGACGTCAACGCGGGAAGCCCAGACCTGGCCTCACTCGCCGGCTCCTGGCATCGGCGGCGGCGCCGCCGGTCCTCAAGTCTGGAACCTGCGAAGGCAAAACAAAAATGGGGACCGGGCACTCCGCACGATCCAACCTAAAAAGCGACTGTTTGGACTGGGAGCAGCTGCATTCTGAACCAGATGTCCTGTGAGCTGTCCCGCTCGTCTGTTCAGTCCTACATTGTCCAGGGCTCTCCCTCTGCGTCATGAATGAGGGGCCGAGCTGTTACCGCCTGTTGTTTGTCAATGGACGGCGCTAAGGGCCGACCTGGGTTAATGGGCCCTGACCGGGGGAAGAAAACACTTGAAACTTGCCAGGGAGACGCGGAATATGAAGGTCAACGCCGTCTCCCGCTTGCTTCCGCGCTAATTGATCAATCTGCGCACTTTCTCGTGGACGTTTTGAGGCAAACTGACGACGGCGACGCTGTAAAACATTCTCGCTGATATTCGGCTTTGCAAAATAGCCACTCTGGGATCGGAGTCTCGATGGATCCGTCATTTTCCGTCCACGTGACATCTCGACGCTCTTAAATGCAAATCTGGAGTTATCCGGCCTTCTCGGCGCAACAGGCGGCATGGAAATGAGCGAGAGATAAACCGGCTCTCTTTGCATCGCTCACTCCAGTGACGCTTTGTGTACTTGTGACTGCTCGGAACTGTCCTCGTACGGGTTGCGCGTTGACAATCGGGCTCCGAACGTGATGAAACGGGTTGTTTCCAGGAGCAAAAAGCGTCTCAAACGCATCGAAAGAGAAACAAGTAAAAAACCCGGCAAAACTTTTGAAGCGTTGGAGAAGCGAGTCGAGTCGGGAGGAGCATCCCTATTTCGTGACACTTCAAGTTGCGAGTCGTGCACACGTGCCAAAAGTCCAAACTCCGCGCACTGCAGCCCGGCGCTCACGCGCACGCACGCACGCACGCACGCGCTCTTCAGGTCGGGTTCAATGTCTAAAGCACTCATTTCGCTGGCTTCGATTTCGCAAACGAGCCTTGCCTTTCAACGCAAATGAACTTGAAACGAGACCTACGTGACGGCGGATGAAGTTTGGGGCGAGGAAATGAATGAAAGCGCATGTTGAAGCTCGTTGGAGCTCTTGTCTCCTTACCGGCTCTTTTTTT